>NC_034195.2:29818692-29986970 GCF_002021735.2 Oncorhynchus kisutch
TTAGCCCAGTGTCAAGTCAGTCTCTGGGGAGTGGAATGGAGAGAAGCTGTAGCAGGGTCTTCATTACATGCTCCAATATCCTCCACCAACCATGACCTCTTGACCCAACAACACAGAGCAACTGTTCAATAGGTTTCCGTTATGTTTGTATAGATATAGTATGATTCCTTTTAAGAATGCATGTTGTTGTTCTTATGTATATGAAGTTTTCTACAACTACTAGGGTGACACCTCGCAAGATGTCTCAATCTACACTCTAAAATAATGCTGGGTTAAAAGCAACCAAACGCTGGGTAAATAGTAGGCAGGACAGACGTTGGGTTAATTTAGACCCGCCAGTTGGGTCACTTAATTGGGTTATTGAGCTATGACCAGATGGGCGGGTATTTCTGTTACATGTATTTCAAATACATATTTGGATTACTTCAGGGTATTTTGTATTACGCTGGGCTGAACTAAGAAAAGTATTTTAAGAATTTTAATTACAGCTTTCGAAAATATCTTGTCACAAATACATTGATACCTGGGCAAGATTTGTTATACAACGTACCAGACCAAAAGTAATGAAAATACTATTTCAAATGCATGCAAAAGAAATACTACACATCTCTGATCTTAGCTCAATGATCCAGCAACAACAACCCAACCTGACTCTGGCAATGGGTTGATGAGTGACCCAACTGCTGGCTCAAATAACCCCAATATGTTCTGTCTAATATTTACCCCAATTGAATTGTTTTTAAGCCAGCTTTTTATGTATGATCTTTATTAACCCTTGTATTGCTGACACTGACACTGTGATCTCATGTTCACGTAAAACTGACAACTCTATTAATCGAGTGACAGACATATCCATTATCGGGTCTGAGTAGAGACGTTACTCTAGCTTCTCTCATTACCAAATTCACACTGCCTGCACATGCTGCTGAAATATTGCATTGTATGTTTTTACCCAAAGAGTTTTCAGCTGTTTTGGATAACCTACTAAATAGTTGGCCAACTATCCTACAGCACCAAATGTTCCATGAAACTAACATTATAATACAGATTTACGATAATGATGTTGTCTTGAGACTTTGTGGTGCCACCTTGGATATGATATAGTTGGGTGCCATCATGGTTCACCTTAGTAATGAATAATAAACTAAGTTGCATGGCTGTTATCTGTTATATGTATGATGTTGAAAGCTTGGGGTGAACAGATCTGACAGGTAGCAGTGTGGATCGTCTTGAATGTCCCTGTAGCTTCAGCTAGCAGAGGTAGCTCAAAGACCTCAAAGACCTCTCTATCACGGTTGACAACTCCACCGTGTCTCCCACCCAGTGTGCAAATAACCTTGGCGTGACCCTGGACCACACCCTGTCATTCTCTGCAAACATCAAAGCACAGACTCGCTCCTGCAGGTTCCTGCTCTACAACATCTGTAGAGTACGACCCTACCTCACACAGGAAGCGGCACAGGTCCTAATCCAGACACTTGTCCCTTCTGGACTACTGCAACTCGCTGTTGGCTGCGCTTGTGTCATCAAACCTCTGTAACTATCCAGAACTCTGCATCCGTCTGGTGTTTCAATCTTCCCAAGTTCTCCCATATCACCCGGCTCCTCCGAACACTCCACTGACTTCCAGTCAAAGCTCACATCAACCACAAGACCATGGTGCTTACCTACGGAGCAGCAAGAGGAACTGCCTCTCTCTACCTTCAGGCTATACTCAAACCCTACACCCCAACCTGAGCTCTCTGTTCTGCCACCTCTAGTCTCTTGGCTCTCCCACCCCTACGGGAGGGCAGTTACCACTCAGCCCAGTCCAAGCTCTTCTCTGTCCTGGCAGCCCAGTGGTGGACCAGTTCCCTATGAAGCTAGGACAGCAGAGTCCCTGTCCATCTTCTGAAAGTACCTGAAACCCTACATCTTCAAAGATGTGGGGTTTTGGCCCTCCCCCCAAAACCAACAATTGCACTTGGACACCGCATCCCTTTCTAGTGCTGACTACTGGTGATAGCTACTTTACTGAGGAAAAGTATACTCACCGTGCCTGTGATATGTGGTTGTCCCACCCAGCTATTTTAAGATGAATGCACTGACTGTAAATCACTCTGGGTAAGAGTGTCTGCTAAATGATTCAAATGTAAATGTAAAATGTCATGTGTAACCTGTCTTGAAGTGGAGAGTTGATGTCCTCAGCTGACTGTCTACTCTGTGTAACACTAGCTTATAGTGGAAACACTAACCTAACACTAACGCTAACCTCTCCTTAGCATAGTTGCGGGTGTCTAAAACCTGCTTTCTGTGACAAATGTATGTGTTTTTACGTGACAATAGGCCTTTGTGTGTTCGTTAGTGGGCATTTACACCTGTTTTTTGCACTGAAGTACAGTGTGTGTGTGTGTGGTGTGTGTGTGTATGTGTGTGTGTGTGTGTGTGTGTGTGTGTGTTGGCATGCATGCATGCATCATTTTGGTGTATGTCAACCTCTCAAGTAAATCTGGAGGGTAAGAGTGTTGGTCGCATACAGCAGCATAACAAGGGCATTAGCTTACAGACCACACACAGGACAGGCTCCATGCTAACCTCAGGGTTGTGTCTATCAGGATCTCTGAACACAAGGAAATCACTTGGCTGTGTCTCAGTGTGTTTCCTTAAGACACAGAGGAGGTGTGAGGCCAGTCTGTGGCCAATGCAGCTGTCCTGAGTGAGGCACACATGTGCGCACGCACACACACGCGCACACACGCGCACACGCATACACACAGCCCGGCTGAGAATGTCTAGTATTTGTAAGAATATGTATTAGATGGTATGTGTACAACAATAAGTGGGGAAGTAGTATTGGGACTGTACAGGGTTAATGTACCAGGGTTAGGGTAATTGTTTAGGTGTGTGAGACACAGTGTGGGTTGACATGAAACCCTGGAGATCTGTTAGTTAGTCAGCCTGACAGGTAGCATCAACAAAACATGGATGACAGATTCACTAGGCCAGTGGGCTCTATATCCTATTCCATGCCACTTCTTGGGCATATCTGTAAGGAAGGACACACAATAAAATACCTACACTATAGTTCAGTGAGAAAACACAGTCCTACAGTGATCAGACTATAGTACAGTATATCATGTGGTAATGTAAGAAAGTGTTTGCTACTGCAGTGCAGAGGTCTCTACAGAGGAATGTGACCTAATAACAATTATTCATATTATATGTCACAATCGGTGTTGCCCCTGTGTCTGAGAGTCTGTGTCTGAGAGTCCTGTGTCTGACAGTCTGTTTCTGAGAGTCTGTTTCAGAGAGTCTGTGTCAACCATGATGCCCTGTGTCTGAGAGCATGTGTGTGTGTCACCCATGTTGCCCCTGTGTCTTGAGTATGAGTCTCTGTGTGTGTGTGGTGTGTGTGTGTGTGTGTGTGTGGTGTGTGTGTGTGTGTTGTGTGTGTGTGTGTGTGTGTGTTGTCAACCATGTTGCCCGGGTTGTCTGAGTAGTTGCAGTTAACAGGCTCAGTGTCGGTGTCAGGGTCAGGTCCATTCATTTCCATTAAAACTCTTGAGACACGTACATCATGTTGCTGTTGCAAATATATTTGAGTAAATACATATTTATGTCCTAGTGTGTGTCCATATTTATGTCTGTGTCATAGGACATAAATATTTATTGGAGTATGTGTGATGGGAGAGCAATCAGTAATGATGTACTGTAGAGTGGTAAAGTGAGTCGACACCAAAACCACAGTGGGTATATGTCACGTTCTGACCTTAGTTCTTTATTTTAGTTGGTCAGGGCGTGAGTTGGGGTGGGCATTCTATGTTGTTTTTCTGTGTTATATTTCATGTGTTTGGCCTAGTATGGTTCTCAATCAGAGGCAGGTGTCAGTTGTTGTCTCTGATTGGGAGCCATATTAGGTAGCCTGTTTTCTATTGTGTTTTGTGGGTGGTTGTGTCCTGTGTTAGTGTTTTCACCATACGGGACTGTTTCGGTTGTTTGTTTGTACTTTGTTATTTTGTTCAGTGTTCTGTTGATTGATTAAATATATCATCATGGACACTTACCACGCTGCACATTGGTCTGATCCTTGCTACTCCTCCTCTGAAGAAGAGGAATTCGTCTTTTAGGTTTAGAGTATATAATGAACCAGCTCCCTGCTCTAAAGGCCTATTTATTGCCTTACCTCCCTAATCTTCTACATTTGCACATTACTGCTACATAGATTTTTCTATTGTGTTATTGACTGTACGTTTGTTTATGTGCGACCTCTGTGTTGTTTTTGTCGCACTGCTTTGCTTTATCTTGCCCAGGTCTCAGTTGTAAATGAGAACTTGGTCACAACTAGCCTGTTTCTGTTCAAAGGTTAACAGCACCCGTGCGTCAATCTAAGTAACATAATAAAAAATCCCTATCAAAATCTGTCAGTTAAGCAAGAAATGTTCTATTTGCATGGGCTGCGTCTCAATCCACCACATCCGCCGATTGTCAGCCTTCCGCATCTGCGGTGGGAAGTGGCAGAGCTACACCTCGATTTGTCAGACCAGTAGACATCCCGAAAATCGGTCTTGTCACATATGTCTGTAGCGTCTGAACGGTTCGGCCCTACTAACTAATAACCCACTATGGAAAGGGGAGACTCTCACGAACGTGATGGTGTTGTCCGTTTTGCTCAACGACCCCCCATACGTGTCACAGAAGTCGTCTGAAGGTAAACCAATACTGGTTTAAAACATTTATGGAAGTATGGAGGTAGTTTTGTGCCAACAACAAAAAGGGTTAAATATGTGTCCCAAAATGTTAAACTATTACTGAGCTTTCTTACATCTCCTAGACATTGGAAAGACATTTTCAAAACCTTATTCTTTATGATGTATTTGTTGTCTGCTGCAACCTGTGAATGTGTTATTTAATGTGTTTCTATGGGCTATAGTAGTAAAGTTCATATTCTATATTTTATACCCCCCATAAATTATATACCTCTAGGGGTCCTAATATTCTAAATAAAATAGCTAAATGACCATCTTCAAAATAATTCCATATGTTAGCCCCCCTCCCCCATGGTGAGAAATGGAGCATGGACAATATCACAGAACCAGTGCATTCTGGGAGAGAGGATAGATCCAGCCCTCCCACTGAGGTCTCAATGCTATGAATTTATTACAGTTTCATTGTGACCTAAATAACTTATGTCATGACCTGTATTGCGCTTTAGACATAGTTATGTAATGTTCATTTTATCATTATAAATGTTGTACTTTCACAACAAATAATACAAATGTGGACAAATGCCTGTATATTTATATGGCAGCACACAGATGGTTCAGCTCAGTACAACCATATTGATCTCTGTTTTTATGACAATCAAAACACATAGTCTTCTGGTCACATATGACATCATCATCCTTGCCTTCACAGTTTCTGGTTTAAAATGTAGACGCACCCTCTCTCGATGTGGCCTACGTATGAAATATAATAGTGCCTCCAAAACCATTACTTGGGGGAGATCTGTTCTCTCTCCTCCCCTTCTCCCCCTCCTGGCTCAATGGTATGAGATGCATGGGAGCCCTCTTCCCTGTCTAACAGAAAGTGTGTGTGGTGGTGTGCGTGTGTTGCGGAGGAGGATGCACTGCAGCCTTTGTCCTAGAGAGACGGACCGGTTTGTTTAAGCTGTCCTGGTGCTCAGGGTTCAAGGCCTACAGAGGACCTGTGGTGTGTGTGTGCGTGGTGTGTGCGTGGTGTGTGTTTGTCTGTGTGAGAGTTCCATTATGGTGACGACCCCCTGTTCTTACAATAACATGTATCACCTCTCTTCTTTCTTCCCTCTCCCACCTTTTTCTCTCTTTCTCTCTTCTTTCCCCTCCTCCCCCTCTCCTTCAGTGTTAAGTGTGTTACCACTCTGTCCTAGGTTTACCACAGGACCCTTGTGGGTAACTGAGTGACAGGTGGAACTCCTGCTGTCTGAGTAAATCAGCACTGTGACATACAGTGCTCAAGCACAAACACACTAACGGACACATATGTACACACACACACACACACACACACACACACACACACAAACATATATGTACGCACACACATCAACAAAAGTATTTCGTTTTTTGGTGTATTATTTCTTACATTATTAGCCCAGAATGTTTTTTGTGTTATTACATACAGCCGGAAATAACTTTTGGATATCAGTGCGGCGGTAACTCACCAGCATTACAACCAAGAATACGACTTTCCCGATTTGGATCCTTTGTTCGTACCCCCCAGGGCAATTGAACTTATCCCAGAGGCTGCTCCATGTCGTCATGGGCAGAGAAGAGGTATTCGGAGTGGAATTCTAGTCCAACTCAGGAGGCGTGTACACCATCCACCGCTTCCGAGTATATTACTCGCTACTGTTCTGTCTCTGGGCAATATAGTAGATGAGCTCATGGCGAGGATCTCCTTCCAGGGAGACATCAGGGACAGTAACATACTCTGTTTCCTGGAATCATGGCTCTCCCTGGATTTACTGTCCCCGTCCATACAGCCAGCTGGATTTTCAGTACATTGCGCAGACAGGAATAAAGAACTCTCCGGGAAGAAGAAAGGCAGGGTGTATGTTTCATGATTAACTACTCATGGTGTGATTGTGATAATGTACGGTTATAGTCACAGCCGTGTATATTCCCCCTCAAGCCAATACCACGATGGCCATCAAGGAGCTACACTGGAAACAACATATCCTGAGACTGCATTTATTGTAGCTGGTGGAATTTAACTTCTTGGCGCACCCATCCCGTTAGCGGGATCATTTCATCAACATCCTCTGAATTGCAGAGCGCCAAATTCAAATGAAATTACAAAAAATATTTAATTTTCATGAAATCACAAGTGCAATATAGCAAAATACAGCTTAGCTGGTGTGTCAGATTTCAAAAAGCTTTACAGCAAAAGCTATCCAAGCGTTTATGTTAGGACATCTCTCAGCAGACAAAACATTACAAACAGCTAGCAGCAAATAGATTGGTCACGAAAGTCAGAAAAGCAATAAAATGAATTGCTTACCTTTGATGATCTTCGGATGTTTGCACTCACGAGACTCCCAGTTACAGAATAAATGTTCCTTTTGTTCCATAAAGATTATTTTTATATCCAAAATACCTCCATTTGGTTGGCGCGTTTTGTTCAGAAATCCACAGGCTCGAGTGGTCATGACGGGGCAGACCAAAATTCCAAATAGTATCCGTAAAGTTCGTAGAAAAGTGTCAACATTTTTCATAATCAATCAGTTTTACAATAAATAATCGATAATATTTCAAACGGACTGTAGCTTTTTCAATGGGAGAGAGAGAGAAAATATCTGCTCCAAGCTGTTGCGCATGCAAAACTCTCCTGGCACCCAGCCATACACTGACGCGATGTGATCCTTCTCACTCCTTTTCCAGAATAAAAGCCTGAAACTATGTCTAAAGACTGTTCACACCATGTGGAAGCCACAGCAAAAGGAATCTGGTTGATATCTCTTTAAATTGAGGGAAGGCATGCAATGGAACAGGGAGATTCGTTTCTCTTTGGCACTTCCTTGTTGGATTTTCCTCAGGGTTTCGCCTGCAATAGCAGTTCTGTTATACTCACAGACAATATTTTGACAGTTTTGGAAAATTTAGAGTGTTTTCTATCCAATACTAATAATAATATGCATATATTAGCAACTGAGACTGAGGAGCTGGCCGTTTACAATGGGCACCTTTTCATCCAAGCTACTCAATACAGCCATAAAAAGTTAATAAGAAAGGGTCTAAACCATCTGACCCAGATGTTTTTTTGGGGTCAGGTTTCAGGAGCTCCTCTAGCACCTCGGACTCAGTGACTGCCTGCAGGGAGAAACTTTGTAGTGGGGCAGGGGAAAAAGATGGAGAAGCATTGGGAATAGTTGCATTAAAAGGGGTGGGAGATAAGGAAATGTTGGATGGGCAAGGAGGTATGGCTGAGCTGAGTCAAATAGGAATCCTGACTTAATTAAGTGGTGATTAACGAGCTCAGCCATGTGCTTCTTGTCAGTAACAACCACATCATCAACTTTAGGGGACATGGGCAGCTGTGAGGGGGTTTATTCTCCAGGTCTTTAACCGTTTTCCAGAACTTCTTGGGGTTAGACCCACAGAGAGAGAACTGCTCCTTAAAGTAACTAACTTTGGCGTTCCGGATAGCCTCATTTGCCTGAACGAGAGCCAGTCAGCCTGAGTATGCGTGTGCTCAGCCTTTCGCCAAATGCAATTCTTGAGGGGAGTGCTTCTACACCTGCATTGCTTGCTGTTTGGGGTTTTAGGCTGGGTTTCTGTACAGCACTTTGAGATATCAGCTGATGTACAAAGGGCTATATACATACATTTGATTTGATTTGAGTAACTCTGCAAGATCACGGTCAAACCAGGGGCTGAACTTGTTTTTAATTCTCATTTTCTTAATGGGGGCGTGTTTGTTAACAATACCACTGAAAATATCAAAAAAAGAAGGTCCAAACGCCTTCAACAGAGGGGATCAAGCTGATTCTATACCATTTTACAGATGGTTTCATTCCATTATTTTACTTTAGATGTGTATGTATTGTTGTGAATTGTTAAACACTACTGTACTGTTGGAACTAGGAACACAAACATTTTGCTATACCCGCAATAACATCTGCTAAATATATGTGTATGTAACAACAAAATGTGATTTGATTTGATTTGAATAGTGGTCCCTTCCATTGAGCCAGTAGTGTGTGTTTTCTCAATTAACCCTGAGGAGTGATGATCAGGATGATAATAATGCCATTTGTTTGACAGGTTTGACACGGTGAGTGAGAATAAAAACACCAGACTGTCTTCCTCTTTGTCCCCCCCCCCCTTATCACTGCCACCTGTGAGGAGAGAGGGAAAAGTGAGAGAGAAAGATGAAAGGAGGGGGAGTGTAAAGTGAGAGTATTACATGTTATTCCTCTGTCTTTGTGCTGTTCACTCATCGGTGGTCGAATGACATGACACACAGACTATTCCACTCTACTATCCTTCCCTGTTGTCTCCACTCAACACCAATGTGTTCAATGATACACAAACTGTGCTTTCAAGAGAAAGAAAAGAGACTGGGGAGAGACTGGGCTCTATGTGTGACTGTCTGTCTCTCAGTAGCACTGTTTCCAATCTGACCCAGCCAGCCTTGCTGTGGTCCAGCTGTTCTAGTCATCTTCTACTGGCCACACACACATACCTGATCAATCACCACTTCACCATGCAGGAAGTTGGGACTAAACAAATTTTCCCATGCCAAAACCGAATTATAAACATACTGGTAGTTAAATCAGAGTTCAATGCCAAAAATATGATATTCGCAATGTCACTAAGCCAAAAACAAACCAAAACATCAAGAGCCACTACAATGTCAAAACATGATTTTGTCATGAGTTCAGTACCATTTGCTTGATTTTGCAGATCCACAATTGTGGTGTATCGTCATTAGCTAGCTAGCTAATGTTAGCATGCTAAGTATGCTAGTCAGCATAGGCTGCTACATGATTCTTATCCCAACAGCTTAACCAGAATGACATTTATGCTCAAGGGTGGGCAAAAATAACTATCTGAAAGACACACCCCTAATAAGCAACACCTCCAGTCTTCTGATCTGACCTTCTGGGTCATATTTCAATAACCCAGCATCAATAACTCAGCATCAACATTCCAATATTGTTATTTTTAAAGAAATCAATCCAACTAATTGACTCAATGCTTGTAAAGCAGCAGTTGATTCTTCAAAACAACCCAGCTTTCTTTAGAGTGTACTAGCACTAATGTGTTCAGAGTTACCTTTCCAGCTAATGGGTCAACATAATGAAAATCTTTCTACCAAATCTATTCATTTTAAAACCATTCACCTGATGATAAGACAAGACAGCTGGGAAATTTTTTTTGCTAAAATATCATAGGGGTCCCTGGCTTGCCAGTTTTCCTGGGCGGGGGTCCCTGGGCAAGAAAGTTTGAAGACCCCTGATCTAGCGGTTCAGACTTCTACTAACCAGTTGGTTGTTACGGTTTTCTTCCGTCGAAAGAGAGTCGGACCAAAATGCAGCGTGGTTAATACGATACATCTTTAATGAAGATGACACACGATAATACAAAACAACAAACGGACCGTGAAAACCTATACAGCCTATCTGGTGAAAAAAAAACACTGCGACAGGAACAATCACCCACGAAACACTCAAAGAATATGGCTGCCTAAATATGGTTCCCAATCAGAGACAACGAGAATCACCTGCCTCTGATTGAGAACCGCCTCAGGCAACCATAGACTTTGCTAGAAAACCCCACTAAGCCACAATCCCAAAACCTACGAAAAACCCCAATACACAAACACACACAAAATAAACCCATGTCACACCCTGGCCTGACCAAATAAAGAAAGAAACACAAAATACTAATACCAGGGCGTGACAGTGGTTCCCTCTCAGGTTATAATAACATACAGTTGGACAAGGCAGGTAGGTCAGATCAGAGAGCGCTGTGTGTGTTATCATACTAGAATGTTCTAGCTGGCATGGGGCGTGTCCTAATACTCTAATGCATCACAGAAGGCCCTACTCACCAAGAAAACACATTGAACATAATATTTCCCTTCTGTCCCAACTCTCTCTGTATGTCTGCTGGCTTTAGGCAGGTTTTACTCTGAGACTACAATATGTCAGTATTTCACCAATCCTCTGATGGGTGTGTCTGTTATACTACCTTGTGAAACATGTCTGATGACCTTGTTCTCCCACAGATAGCCATTAGTAAACCAAATATCTTTCTTCTTTGTCCCTGTTATCCACATTCACCACACATAATCCTAACTGGAGATGTGCACTTTTTTCAGACATGTGTAAAAAAACAATCTTCCTTTGATATTTTCCCCTTTTACCTCATTCTTGTATTTGTTTTATTTGATCTGTCGTTCACCCTCTCTCACACTCTCTTGCATCTATACTAAGGTCAGAAGTTTGCTCTCTCACTTTATTAGCATTGAACCATTCATTGTCTCAGGGTCATTGAAGTCATTTTCTTTAGCTGTGTTTAATTTCTCTCCTCACTCCACAATTACTGCTGTACAGGTAACTAAAGGTCACTGCTATATGTGTGTAGTGAGTCTAGCTGTACAGTTCACTCTCACATGGAGAATGGAAAGTGTCACTAATCTGTTTGACAGGGCCGGCTGGTAGTGGACTAAATGAATAGTGATCCGTGTTGTTATGGTCTGGCTGCTTGGCTCTGTCTGTTCACTTCTTATACAAATACTGTTTCTCATTCAGCCAGTGAAAACCAAAGATACAAATTGCTTTTAGCAACACTTCAGTTTTCATTCAAGTGGAGCCCTATTTACATGTTTACTTTTAATGAAATAAAACTCTTCGAATTTGTTCCTGCTAAATGGTTGTGTTTTTGTATCATTATGTTTTAACGTCTTGTAAAATACTTGACTACTATGAGTCCACTGTTGTCGGTACATAGAACAACATGGAGAAACTGTTGTCTGACCTAACCAAGAGCATACTAATATTAGCTGACTTTCCGGCTGAATATTATCACACCACCACACAACACACACACACACACACACACCACACAACACACACACACACACACACACACACACACACACACACACACACACACACACACACACACTACACATACACATACACACACACAAACACACACACAGCTATTCAGTCAGCTCTGCTGAATGACAAAAGAAAAACGTAATGCTGGGATACATTGACCTGTGCAATGTAAATTAATTGATTTAAATTAGTTATAGTTCATGGCATATTTGTGAGTGTGTGAGAGGCGTGTTTGTGTGTGTTCAGCTCAGCTCAGACATTAATCAACCGCTCTGTTTAATTCAGAAAAGGATTCATAATAAAGGGATTTATATAACTGCTTCTGTAGTCACTTTGTCTCCTCAGATCAGGAGAGAGACAAGACAGATGTTATGTTTTAGATACACACACATGCACAGAAGCTATGCAGATTTTAATTTCTGTGTTTTCTACCTGACTTCTGTCATCATGAAGTGCTTTGAGAGGCTAGTTAAGGGTCATATCACCTCCACCTTACCTGACACCCTAGACCCATTTCAATTTTCATACCGCCCCAATAGATCCACGGATGACTCAATCGCCATCGCACTGCACACTGCCCTATCCCATCTGGACAAGTGAAATTACTATGTAACAATGCTGTTCATTGACTACAGCTCAGCCTTCATCATCATAGTACCCTCCAAGCTCATCATTGAAGCTTGATGCCCTGGGTCTGAACCCCGCCCTCTGCAATTGGGTCCTGGACTTCCTGACGGGCCGCCCTCAGGTGGTAAAGGTAGGTAACAGCACCTCCACTACGCTGCCCCTCAACACAGGGGCCCACAAGGGTGCGTTCTCAGTCCCCTCCTGTACTCCTTGTTCACCCATGCACCCACTGCGTGCCAAGCACATCTCCAACTCAATCATCAAGTTTGGAGACGACACAGCAGTGGTAGGACTGATTATCAACAATGACGAGACAGCCTACAGGGAGGAAGTGAGGGCTCTAGTGGAGTGGTACCAGGAAAATAATCTCTCACTCAGTGTACAGAAAACGAAGGCCTGGATCGTGGACTTCAGGAGACGGCGGAGGGAGCACGCCTCCATCCACATCGACGGGGCTGCAGTGAAGACAGGAACCTCAGGAGGCTGTAGAAATTTGGCTTGACCCTAAGACCCTCACAAACTCCTACAGATGCACCATTGGGACCATCCCGTCAGGCTATATCATCGCCTGGTACTGCAACTGCACCGTCAGCAACCGCAAGGCCCTCCAGAGGGTGGTTTGGTCTGCCCAAAGCATCCCCGGAGGCACACTGCCTGCCCTCCAGGACATCTACAGCACCTGATGTCGCAGGAAAGCCAAAAAGATAATCAAGAACCTCAGCCATGGGCTGTTCACCCTGCTACCGTCCAGGTCAGTACAGGTGCATCAAAGCTGGGACCAAGAGCTGACAAACAGCTTATTTAAAATAGTCACCACTGGCCGGCCAGCCCAGTACCCTGCCTTGAACTTCAGTCACTGTCACTAGCCGGCTACCACCCGGGTGACTCAACCCTGCACCTTAGAGGCTACCTATGTACATAGACATGGAACACTGGTAACTTTAATGATGTGTACATACTTTTTACCCAATTCGTATGTAAATATATAGTACCGGTCAAACGTTTAGACACACTTACTCATTCCAAAGTTTTTCTTTATTTTTACTATTTTCTATCAGAAATCAAGGTTAGACCCAGATGCAGACTGTCAAAGTAACAATGTTTATTGTAGCAACAGGGACAGGCAAGACAGGTCAAGGAGGCAGGGGTCGAAGATCCAGGGTAAGACAAAGGTACAGGACGGCGGCGGACTCAGGGTCAGGCAGAGAGGTCAGGGGGCGGGTNTTAGCCCAGTGTCAAGTCAGTCTCTGGGGAGTGGAATGGAGAGAAGCTGTAGCAGGGTCTTCATTACATGCTCCAATATCCTCCACCAACCATGACCTCTTGACCCAACAACACAGAGCAACTGTTCAATAGGTTTCCGTTATGTTTGTATAGATATAGTATGATTCCTTTTAAGAATGCATGTTGTTGTTCTTATGTATATGAAGTTTTCTACAACTACTAGGGTGACACCTCGCAAGATGTCTCAATCTACACTCTAAAATAATGCTGGGTTAAAAGCAACCAACGCTGGGTAAATAGTAGGCAGGACAGACGTTGGGTTAATTTAGACCCGCCAGTTGGGTCACTTAATTGGGTTATTGAGCTATGACCAGATGGGCGGTATTTCTGTTACATGTATTTCAAATACATATTTGGATTACTTCAGGGTATTTTGTATTACGCTGGGCTGAACTACAGAAAAAGTATTTTAAGAATTTTAATTACAGCTTTCGAAAATATCTTGTCACAAAATACATTGATACCTGGGCAAGATTTGTTATACAACGTACCAGACCAAAAGTAATGAAAATACTATTTCAAATGCATGCAAAAGAAATACTACACATCTCTGATCTTAGCTCAATGATCCAGCAACAACAACCCAACCTGACTCTGGCAATGGGTTGATGAGTGACCCAACTGCTGGCTCAAAATAACCCAATATGTTCTGTCTAATATTTACCCCAATTGAATTGTTTTTAAGCCAGCTTTTTATGTATGATCTTTATTAACCCTTGTATTGCTGACACTGACACTGTGATCTCATGTTCACGTAAAACTGACAACTCTATTAATCGAGTGACAGACATATCCATTATCGGGTCTGAGTAGAGACGTTACTCTAGCTTCTCTCATTACCAAATTCACACTGCCTGCACATGCTGCTGAAATATTGCATTGTATGTTTTTACCCAAAGAGTTTTCAGCTGTTTTGGATAACCTACTAAATAGTTGGCCAACTATCCTACAGCACCAAATGTTCCATGAAACTAACATTATAATACAGATTTACGATAATGATGTTGTCTTGAGACTTGTGGTGCCACCTTGGATATGATATAGTTGGGGTGCCATCATGGTTCACCTTAGTAATGAATAATAAACTAAGTTGCATGGCTGTTATCTGTTATATGTATGATGTTGAAAGCTTGGGGTGAACAGATCTGACAGGTAGCAGTGTGGATCGTCTTGAATGTCCCTGTAGCTTCAGCTAGCAGAGGTAGCTCAAAGACCTCAAAGACCTCTCTATCACGGTTGACAACTCCACCGTGTCTCCCACCCAGTGTGCAAATAACCTTGGCGTGACCCTGGACCACACCCTGTCATTCTCTGCAAACATCAAAGCACAGACTCGCTCCTGCAGGTTCCTGCTCTACAACATCTGTAGAGTACGACCCTACCTCACACAGGAAGCGGCACAGGTCCTAATCCAGACACTTGTCCCTTCTGGACTACTGCAACTCGCTGTTGGCTGCGCTTGTGTCATCAAACCTCTGTAACTATCCAGAACTCTGCATCCCGTCTGGTGTTCAATCTTCCCAAGTTCTCCCATATCACCCGGCTCCTCCGAACACTCCACTGACTTCCAGTCAAAGCTCACATCAACCACAAGACCATGGTGCTTACCTACGGAGCAGCAAGAGGAACTGCCTCTCTCTACCTTCAGGCTATACTCAAACCCTACACCCCAACCTGAGCTCTCTGTTCTGCCACCTCTAGTCTCTTGGCTCTCCCACCCCTACGGGAGGGCAGTTACCACTCAGCCCAGTCCAAGCTCTTCTCTGTCCTGGCAGCCCAGTGGTGGAACCAGCTTCCCTATGAAGCTAGGACAGCAGAGTCCCTGTCCATCTTCTGAAAGTACCTGAAACCCTACATCTTCAAAGATGTGGGGTTTTGGCCCTCCCCCCAAAACCAACAATTGCACTTGACACCGCATCCCTTTCTAGTGCTGACTACTGGTGATAGCTACTTTACTGAGGAAAAGTATACTCACCGTGCCTGTGATATGTGGTTGTCCCACCCAGCTATTTTAAGATGAATGCACTGACTGTAAATCACTCTGGGTAAGAGTGTCTGCTAAATGATTCAAATGTAAATGTAAAATGTCATGTGTAACCTGTCTTGAAGTGGAGAGTTGATGTCCTCAGCTGACTGTCTACTCTGTGTAACACTAGCTTATAGTGGAAACACTAACCTAACACTAACGCTAACCTCTCCTTAGCATAGTTGCGGGTGTCTAAAACCTGCTTTCTGTGACAAATGTATGTGTTTTTACGTGACAATAGGCCTTTGTGTGTTCGTTAGTGGGGCATTTACACCTGTTTTTTGCACTGAAGTACAGTGTGTGTGTGTGTGGTGTGTGTGTGTATGTGTGTGTGTGTGTGTGTGTGTGTGTGTGTTGGCATGCATGCATGCATCATTTTGGTGTATGTCCAACCTCTCAAGTAAATCTGGAGGTAAGAGTGTTGGTCGCATACAGCAGCATAACAAGGGCATTAGCTTACAGACCACACACAGGACAGGCTCCATGCTAACCTCAGGGTTGTGTCTATCAGGATCTCTGAACACAAGGAAATCACTTGGCTGTGTCTCAGTGTGTTTCCTTAAGACACAGAGGAGGTGTGAGGCCAGTCTGTGGCCAATGCAGCTGTCCTGAGTGAGGCACACATGTGCGCACGCACACACACGCGCACACACGCGCACACGCATACACACAGCCCGGCTGAGAATGTCTAGTATTTGTAAGAATATGTATTAGATGGTATGTGTACAACAATAAGTTGGGGAAGTAGTATTTGGGACTGTACAGGGTTAATGTACCAGGGTTAGGGTAATTGTTTAGGTGTGTGAGACACAGTGTGGGTTGACATGAAACCCTGGAGATCTGTTAGTTAGTCAGCCTGACAGGTAGCATCAACAAAACATGGATGACAGATTCACTAGGCCAGTGGGCTCTATATCCTATTCCATGCCACTTCTTGGGCATATCTGTAAGGAAGGACACACAATAAAATACCTACACTATAGTTCAGTGAGAAAACACAGTCCTACAGTGATCAGACTATAGTACAGTATATCATGTGGTAATGTAAGAAAGTGTTTGCTACTGCAGTGCAGAGGTCTCTACAGAGGAAATGTGACCTAATAACAATTATTCATATTATATGTCACAATCGGTGTTGCCCCTGTGTCTGAGAGTCTGTGTCTGAGAGTCTGTGTCTGACAGTCTGTTTCTGAGAGTCTGTTTCAGAGAGTCTGTGTCAACCATGATGCCCCTGTGTCTGAGAGCATGTGTGTGTGTCACCCATGTTGCCCCTGTGTCTTGAGTATGAGTCTCTGTGTGTGTGTGTGTGTGTGTGTGTGTGTGTGTGTGTGTGTGTGTGTGTGTGTGTGTGTGTGTGTGTGTGTGTGTGTGTCAACCATGTTGCCCGGGTGTCTGAGTAGTTGCAGTTAACAGGCTCAGTGTCGGTGTCAGGGTCAGGTCCATTCATTTCCATTAAAACTCTTGAGACACGTACATCATGTTGCTGTTGCAAATATATTTGAGTAAATACATATTTATGTCCTAGTGTGTGTCCATATTTATGTCTGTGTCATAGGACATAAATATTTATTGGAGTATGTGTGATGGGAGAGCAATCAGTAATGATGTACTGTAGAGTGGTAAAGTGAGTCGACACCAAAACCACAGTGGGTATATGTCACGTTCTGACCTTAGTTCTTTATTTTAGTTGGTCAGGGCGTGAGTTGGGGTGGGCATTCTATGTTGTTTTTCTGTGTTATATTTCTATGTGTTTGGCCTAGTATGGTTCTCAATCAGAGGCAGGTGTCAGTTGTTGTCTCTGATTGGGAGCCATATTTAGGTAGCCTGTTTTCTATTGTGTTTTGTGGGTGGTTGTGTCCTGTGTTAGTGTTTTCACCATACGGGACTGTTTCGGTTGTTTGTTTGTACTTTTGTTATTTTGTTCAGTGTTCTGTTGATTGATTAAATATATCATCATGGACACTTACCACGCTGCACATTGGTCTGATCCTTGCTACTCCTCCTCTGAAGAAGAGGAATTCCGTTAGAGTATATAATGAACCAGCTCCCTGCTCTAAAGGCCTATTTATTGCCTTACCTCCCTAATCTTCTACATTTGCACATACTGTACATAGATTTTTCTATTGTGTTATTGACTGTACGTTTGTTTATGTGCGACTCTGTGGTGTTTTTGTCGCACTGCTTTGCTTTATCTTGCCCAGGTCTCAGTTGTAAATGAGAACTTGGTCACAACTAGCCTGTTTCTGTTCAAAGGTTAACAGCACCCGTGCGTCAATCTAAGTAACATAATAAAAAAATCCCTATCAAAATCTGTCAGTTTAAGCAAGAAATGTCTATTTGCATGGGCTGCGTCTCAATCCACCACATCCGCCGATGTCAGCCTTCCGCATCTGCGGTGGGAAGTGGCAGAGCTACACCTCGATTTGTCAGACCAGTAGACATCCCGAAAATCGGTCTTGTCACATATGTCTGTAGCGTCTGAACGGTTCGGCCTACTAACTAATAACCCACTATGGAAAGGGGAGACTCTCACGAACGTGATGGTGTTGTCCGTTTTGCTCAACGACCCCCATACGTGTCACAGAAGTCGTCTGAAGGTAAACCAATACTGGTTTAAAACATTTATGGAAGTATGGAGGTAGTTTTGTGCCAACAACAAAAAGGGTTAAATATGTGTCCAAAATGTTTAAACTATTACTGAGCTTTCTTACATCTCCTAGACATTGGAAAGACATTTCAAAACCTTATTCTTTATGATGTATTTGTTGTCTGCTGCAACCTGTGAATGTGTTATTTAATGTGTTTCTATGGGCTATAGTAGTAAAGTTCATATTCTATATTTTATACCCCCCATAAATTATATACCTCTAGGGGTCCTAATATTCTAAATAAAATAGCTAAATGACCATCTTCAAAATAATTCCATATGTTAGCCCCCCTCCCCCATGGTGAGAAATGGAGCATGGACAATATCACAGAACCAGTGCATTCTGGGAGAGAGGATAGATCCAGCCCTCCCACTGAGGTCTCAATGCTATGAATTTATTACAGTTTCATTGTGACCTAAATAACTTATGTCATGACCTGTATTGCGCTTTAGACATAGTTATGTAATGTTCATTTTATCATTATAAATGTTGTACTTTCACAACAAATAATACAAATGTGGACAAATGCCTGTATATTTATATGGCAGCACACAGATGGTTCAGCTCAGTACAACCATATTGATCTCTGTTTTTATGACAATCAAAACACCATAGTCTTCTGGTCACATATGACATCATCATCCTTGCCTTCACAGTTTCTGGTTTAAAATGTAGACGCACCCTCTCTCGATGTGGCCTACGTATGAAATATAATAGTGCCTCCAAAACCATTACTTGGGGGAGATCTGTTCTCTCTCTCCCTTCTCCCCTCCTTGCTCAATGTGTATGAGATTGCATGGGAGCCCTCTTTCCCTGTCTAACAGAAAGTGTGTGTGTGTGTGTGCGTGTGTTGCGGAGATGGACACTGCAGCCTTTGTCCTAAGAGAGACGGACCGTTTGTTTAAGCTGTCCTGGTGCTCAGGGTTCACAGGCCATACAGATGACCTGTGTGTGTGTGTGTGCGTGCGTGTGTGCGTGCGTGTGTGTTTGTCTGTGTGAGAGTTTCCATTATGGTGACGACCCCCTGTTCTTTACAATAACATGTATCACTCTCTCTTTCTTCCCTCTCCCACCTTTTTCTCTCTTTCTCTCTTCTTTCCCCTCCTCCCCCTCTCCTTCAGTGTTAAGTGTGTTACCACTCTGTCCTAGGTTTACCACAGGACCTCTTGGTTGTAACTGAGTGACAGGTGGAACTCCTGCTGTCTGAGTAAATCAGCACTGTGACATACAGTGCTCAAGCACAAACACACTAACGGACACATATGTACACACACACACACACACACACACACACACACACACAAACATATATGTACGCACACACATCAACAAAAGTATTTCGTTTTTTGGTGTATTATTTCTTACATTATTAGCCCAGAATGTTTTTTGTGTTATTACATACAGCCGGAAATAACTTTTGGATATCAGTGCGGCGGTAACTCACCAGCATTACAACCAAGAATACGACTTTCCCGATTTGGATCCTTTGTTCGTACCCCCCAGGGCAATTGAACTTATCCCAGAGGCTGCTCCATGTCGTCATGGGCAGAGAAGAGGTATTCGGAGTGGAATTCTAGTCCAACTCAGGAGGCGTGTACACCATCCACCGCTTCCGAGTATATTACTCGCTACTGTTCTGTCTCTGGGCAATATAGTAGATGAGCTCATGGCGAGGATCTCCTTCCAGGGAGACATCAGGGACAGTAACATACTCTGTTTCCTGGAATCATGGCTCTCCCTGGATTTACTGTCCCCGTCCATACAGCCAGCTGGATTTTCAGTACATTGCGCAGACAGGAATAAAGAACTCTCCGGGAAGAAGAAAGGCAGGGTGTATGTTTCATGATTAACTACTCATGGTGTGATTGTGATAATGTACGGTTATAGTCACAGCCGTGTATATTCCCCCTCAAGCCAATACCACGATGGCCATCAAGGAGCTACACTGGAAACAACATATCCTGAGACTGCATTTATTGTAGCTGGTGGAATTTAACTTCTTGGCGCACCCATCCCGTTAGCGGGATCATTTTCATCAACATCCTCTGAATTGCAGAGCGCCAAATTCAAATGAAATTACAAAAAATATTTAATTTTCATGAAATCACAAGTGCAATATAGCAAAATACAGCTTAGCTGGTGTGTCAGATTTCAAAAAGCTTTACAGCAAAAGCTATCCAAGCGTTTATGTTAGGACATCTCTCAGCAGACAAAACATTACAAACAGCTAGCAGCAAATAGATTGGTCACGAAAGTCAGAAAAGCAATAAAATGAATTGCTTACCTTTGATGATCTTCGGATGTTTGCACTCACGAGACTCCCAGTTACAGAATAAATGTTCCTTTTGTTCCATAAAGATTATTTTTATATCCAAAATACCTCCATTTGGTTGGCGCGTTTTGTTCAGAAATCCACAGGCTCGAGTGGTCATGACGGGGCAGACCAAAATTCCAAATAGTATCCGTAAAGTTCGTAGAAAAGTGTCAACATTTTTTCATAATCAATCAGTTTTTACAATAAATAATCGATAATATTTCAAACGGACTGTAGCTTTTTCAATGGGAGAGAGAGAGAAAATATCTGCTCCAAGCTGTTGCGCATGCAAAACTCTCCTGGCACCCAGCCATACACTGACGCGATGTGATCCTTCTCACTCCTTTTCCAGAATAAAAGCCTGAAACTATGTCTAAAGACTGTTCACACCATGTGGAAGCCACAGCAAAAGGAATCTGGTTGATATCTCTTTAAATTGAGGGAAGGCATGCAATGGAACAGGGAGATTCGTTTCTCTTTGGCACTTCCTTGTTGGATTTTCCTCAGGGTTTCGCCTGCAATAGCAGTTCTGTTATACTCACAGACAATATTTTGACAGTTTTGGAAAATTTAGAGTGTTTTCTATCCAATACTAATAATAATATGCATATATTAGCAACTGAGACTGAGGAGCTGGCCGTTTACAATGGGCACCTTTTCATCCAAGCTACTCAATACAGCCATAAAAAGTTAATAAGAAAGGGTCTAAACCATCTGACCCAGATGTTTTTTTGGGGTCAGGTTTCAGGAGCTCCTCTAGCACCTCGGACTCAGTGACTGCCTGCAGGGAGAAACTTTGTAGTGGGGCAGGGGAAAAAGATGGAGAAGCATTGGGAATAGTTGCATTAAAAGGGGTGGGAGATAAGGAAATGTTGGATGGGCAAGGAGGTATGGCTGAGTCAAATAGGAATCCTGACTTAATTAAGTGGTGATTAACGAGCTCAGCCATGTGCTTCTTGTCAGTAACAACCACATCATCAACTTTAGGGGACATGGGCAGCTGTGAGGGGGTTTATTCTCCAGGTCTTTAACCGTTTTCCAGAACTTCTTGGGGTTAGACCCACAGAGAGAGAACTGCTCCTTAAAGTAACTAACTTTGGCGTTCCGGATAGCCTCATTTGCCTGAACGAGAGCCAGTCAGCCTGAGTATGCGTGTGCTCAGCCTTTCGCCAAATGCAATTCTTGAGGTGGAGTGCTTCTACACCTGCATTGCTTGCTGTTTGGGGTTTTAGGCTGGGTTTCTGTACAGCACTTTGAGATATCAGCTGATGTACAAAGGGCTATATACATACATTTGATTTGATTTGAGTAACTCTGCAAGATCACGGTCAAACCAGGGGCTGAACTTGTTTTTAATTCTCATTTTCTTAATGGGGGCGTGTTTGTTAACAATACCACTGAAAATATCAAAAAAGAAGGTCCAAACGCCTTCAACAGAGGGGATCAAGCTGATTCTATACCATTTTACAGATGGTTTCATTCCATTATTTTACTTTAGATGTGTATGTATTGTTGTGAATTGTTAAACACTACTGTACTGTTGGAACTAGGAACACAAACATTTTGCTATACCCGCAATAACATCTGCTAAATATATGTGTATGTAACCAACAAAATGTGATTTGATTTGATTTGAATAGTGGTCCCTTCCATTGAGCCAGTAGTGTGTGTTTTCTCAATTAACCCTGAGGAGTGATGATCAGGATGATAATAATGCCATTTGTTTGACAGGTTTGACACGGTGAGTGAGAATAAAAACACCAGACTGTCTTCCTCTTTGTCCCCCCCCCCCTTATCACTGCCACCTGTGAGGAGAGAGGGAAAAGTGAGAGAAAGATGAAAGGAGGGGGAGTGTAAAGTGAGAGTATTACATGTTATTCCTCTGTCTTTGTGCTGTTCACTCATCGGTGGTCGAATGACATGACACACAGACTATTCCACTCTACTATCCTTCCCTGTTGTCTCCACTCAACACCAATGTGTTCAATGATACACAAACTGTGCTTTCAAGAGAAAGAAAAGAGACTGGGGAGAGACTGGGCTCTATGTGTGACTGTCTGTCTCTCAGTAGCACTGTTTCCAATCTGACCCAGCCAGCCTTGCTGTGGTCCAGCTGTTCTAGTCATCTTCTACTGGCCACACACACACATACCTGATCAATCACCACTTCACCATGCAGGAAGTTGGGACTAAACAAATTTTCCCATGCCAAAACCGAATTATAAACATACTGGTAGTTAAATCAGAGTTCAATGCCAAAAATATGATATTCGCAATGTCACTAAGCCAAAAACAAACCAAAACATCAAGAGCCACTACAATGTCAAAACATGATTTTGTCATGAGTTCAGTACCATTTGCTTGATTTTGCAGATCCACAATTGTGGTGTATCGTCATTAGCTAGCTAGCTAATGTTAGCATGCTAAGTATGCTAGTCAGCATAGGCTGCTACATGATTCTTATCCCAACAGCTTAACCAGAATGACATTTATGCTCAAGGGTGGGCAAAAATAACTATCTGAAAGACACACCCCTAATAAGCAACACCTCCAGTCTTCTGATCTGACCTTCTGGGTCATATTTCAATAACCCAGCATCAATAACTCAGCATCAACATTCCAATATTGTTATTTTTAAAGAAATCAATCCAACTAATTGACTCAATGCTTGTAAAGCAGCAGTTGATTCTTCAAAACAACCCAGCTTTCTTTAGAGTGTACTAGCACTAATGTGTTCAGAGTTACCTTTCCAGCTAATGGGTCAACATAATGAAAATCTTTCTACCAAATCTATTCATTTTAAAACCATTCACCTGATGATAAGACAAGACAGCTGGGAAATTTTTTTTGCTAAAATATCATAGGGGTCCCTGGCTTGCCAGTTTTCCTGGGCGGGGGTCCCTGGGCAAGAAAAGTTTGAAGACCCCTGATCTAGCGGTTCAGAGTCTTCTACTAACCAGTTGTGGTTGTTACGGTTTTCTTCCGTCGAAAGAGAGTCGGACCAAAATGCAGCGTGGTTAATACGATACATCTTTAATGAAGATGACACACGATAATACAAAACAACAAACGGACCGTGAAAACCTATACAGCCTATCTGGTGAATAAAAAAACACTGCGACAGGAACAATCACCCACGAAACACTCAAAGAATATGGCTGCCTAAATATGGTTCCCAATCAGAGACAACGAGAATCACCTGCCTCTGATTGAGAACCGCCTCAGGCAACCATAGACTTTGCTAGAAAACCCCACTAAGCCACAATCCCAAAACCTACGAAAAACCCCAATACACAAACACACCACAAAATAAACCCATGTCACACCCTGGCCTGACCAAATAAAGAAAGAAAACACAAAATACTAATACCAGGGCGTGACAGTGGTTCCCTCTCAGGTTATAATAACATACAGTTGGACAAGGCAGGTAGGTCAGATCAGAGAGCGCTGTGTGTGTTATCATACTAGAATGTTCTAGCTGGCATGGGGCGTGTCCTAATACTCTAATGCATCACAGAAGGCCCTACTCACCAAGAAAACACATTGAACATAATATTTCCCTTCTGTCCCAACTCTCTCTGTATGTCTGCTGGCTTTAGGCAGGTTTTACTCTGAGACTACAATATGTCAGTATTTCACCAATCCTCTGATGGGTGTGTCTGTTATACTACCTTGTGAAACATGTCTGATGACCTTGTTCTCCCACAGATAGCCATTAGTAAACCAAATATCTTTCTTCTTTGTCCCTGTTATCCACATTCACCACACATAATCCTAACTGGAGATGTGCACTTTTTTCAGACATGTGTAAAAAACAAATCTTCCTTTGATATTTTCCCCTTTTACCTCATTCTTGTATTTGTTTTATTTGATCTGTCGTTCACCCTCTCTCACACTCTCTTGCATCTATACTAAGGTCAGAAGTTTGCTCTCTCACTTTATTAGCATTGAACCATTCATTGTCTCAGGGTCATTGAAGTCATTTTCTTTAGCTGTGTTTAATTTCTCTCCTCACTCCACAATTACTGCTGTACAGGTAACTAAAGGTCACTGCTAATATGTGTAGTGAGTCTAGCTGTACAGTTCACTCTCACATGGAGAATGGAAAGTGTCACTAATCTGTTTGACAGGGCCGGCTGGTAGTGGACTAAATGAATAGTGATCCGTGTTGTTATGGTCTGGCTGCTTGGCTCTGTCTGTTCACTTCTTATACAAATACTGTTTCTCATTCAGCCAGTGAAAACCAAAGATACAAATTGCTTTTAGCAACACTTCAGTTTTCATTCAAGTGGAGCCCTATTTACATGTTTACTTTTAATGAAAATAAACTCTTCGAATTTGTTCCTGCTAAATGGTTGTGTTTTTGTATCATTATGTTTTAACGTCTTGTAAAATACTTGACTACTATGAGTCCACTGTTGTCGGTACATAGAACAACATGGAGAAACTGTTGTCTGACCTAACCAAGAGCATACTAATATTAGCTGACTTTCCGGCTGAATATTTATCACACCACACACACACACACACACACACACACACACACACACACACACACACACACACACACACACACACACACACACACACACACACACACACACACATACACATACACATACACACACACAAACACACACACAGCTATTCAGTCAGCTCTGCTGAATGACAAAAGAAAAACGTAATGCTGGGATACATTGACCTGTGCAATGTAAATTAATTTGATTTAAATTAGTTATAGTTCATGGCATATTTGTGAGTGTGTGAGAGTGCGTGTTTGTGTGTGTTCAGCTCAGCTCAGACATTAATCAACCGCTCTGTTTAATTCAGAAAAGGATTCATAATAAAGGGATTTATATAACTGCTTCTGTAGTCACTTTGTCTCCTCAGATCAGGAGAGAGACAAGACAGATGTTATGTTTTAGATACACACACATGCACAGAAGCTATGCAGATTTTAATTTCTGTGTTTTCTACCTGACTTCTGTCATCATGAAGTGCTTTGAGAGGCTAGTTAAGGGTCATATCACCTCCACCTTACCTGACACCCTAGACCCATTTCAATTTTCATACCGCCCCAATAGATCCACGGATGACTCAATCGCCATCGCACTGCACACTGCCCTATCCCATCTGGACAAGTGAAATTACTATGTAACAATGCTGTTCATTGACTACAGCTCAGCCTTTCATCATCATAGTACCCTCCAAGCTCATCATTGAAGCTTGATGCCCTGGGTCTGAACCCCGCCCTCTGCAATTGGGTCCTGGACTTCCTGACGGGCCGCCCTCAGGTGGTAAAGGTAGGTAACAGCACCTCCACTACGCTGCCCCTCAACACAGGGGCCCCACAAGGGTGCGTTCTCAGTCCCCTCCTGTACTCCTTGTTCACCCATGCACCCACTGCGTGCCAAGCACATCTCCAACTCAATCATCAAGTTTGGAGACGACACAGCAGTGGTAGGACTGATTATCAACAATGACGAGACAGCCTACAGGGAGGAAGTGAGGGCTCTAGTGGAGTGGTACCAGGAAAATAATCTCTCACTCAGTGTACAGAAAACGAAGGCCTGGATCGTGGACTTCAGGAGACGGCGGAGGGAGCACGCCTCCATCCACATCGACGGGGCTGCAGTGAAGACAGGAACCTCAGGAGGCTGTAGAAATTTGGCTTGACCCCTAAGACCCTCACAAACTCCTACAGATGCACCATTGGGACCATCCCGTCAGGCTATATCATCGCCTGGTACTGCAACTGCACCGTCAGCAACCGCAAGGCCCTCCAGAGGGTGGTTTGGTCTGCCCAAAGCATCCCCGGAGGCACACTGCCTGCCCTCCAGGACATCTACAGCACCTGATGTCGCAGGAAAGCCAAAAAGATAATCAAGAACCTCAGCCATGGGCTGTTCACCCTGCTACCGTCCAGGTCAGTACAGGTGCATCAAAGCTGGGACCAAGAGCTGACAAACAGCTTATTTAAAATAGTCACCACTGGCCGGCCTCAGCCCAGTACCCTGCCTTGAACTTCAGTCACTGTCACTAGCCGGCTACCACCCGGTGACTCAACCCTGCACCTTAGAGGCTACCTATGTACATAGACATGGAACACTGGTAACTTTAATGATGTGTACATACTTTTTACCCAATTCGTATGTAAATATATAGTACCGGTCAAACGTTTAGACACACTTACTCATTCCAAAGTTTTTCTTTATTTTTACTATTTTCTATCAGAAATCAAGGTTAGACCCAGATGCAGACTGTCAAAGTAACAATGTTTATTGTAGCAACAGGGACAGGCAAGACAGGTCAAGGAGGCAGGGGTCGAAGATCCAGGGTAAGACAAAGGTACAGGACGGCAGGCGGACTCAGGGTCAGGCAGAGAGGTCAGGTGGGCGGGTACAGGGTCAGGACGGCAGGTCGGGGAGGCAGGGTAGCCTAGTGGTTAGAGCGTTGGACTAGTAACCGGTTCAAACCCCCGAGCTGACAAGGTACAAATCTGTCGCTCTGCCCCTGAACAGGCAGGTAACCCACTGTTCCTAGGCCGTCATTGTAAATAAGAATTTGTTCTTAACTGACTTGCCTAGTAAAATAAAGGTAAAATAATAAATACTTTTTTTTTTAAACATGCAAAGGTCAAGAACCAGGAGGAAGAGGAAAGAGAGGCTGGGAAAAAGTAGGAGCTGACAGGAAAAACTCTAGTTAGCTTGAACGAACAAGACGAACTGGCAACAAACAGACAGAGAACACAGGTATGAATACATAGGGGATGATAGGGAAGATGGGCAACACCTGGAGGGGGGTGGAGACAAGCACAAGGACAGGTGAAAGAGATCAGTGTGACAATTGTCTACATTGTAGAATAAAAGTTTAGACATCACAATTATGAAATAACACATATGGAATCATGTGGAAACCAAAAAAAAGTGTTAAACAAATCTAAATATATTTTATATTTGAGATTCTTCAAAGTAGCCACCCTTTGTCTTGATGACAGCTTTGCACATTCATGGGCCCACAGCATGATGCTGCCACCACCATGCTTCACCGTAGGGATGGTGCCAAGGTTTCCTCCAGGCATGACGCGTGGTATTCAGGCCAAATAGTTCAATCTGGTTTTATCAGACCAGATAATCTTGTTTCTCATGGTCTGAGTGTTCTGTAAGTGCCATTTGGCAACCTCCAACTGTCTCGGAGTTCTACAGACAATTCCTTCAACCTCTCGGCTTGGTTTTTGCTCTGACATGCACTGTCAATTGTGGGAGCTTACATAGACAGCTGTGTGCCTTTCCAAATCATTTCCATTCAATTAAATTTACCCCAGGTGGACTCCAATCAAGTTGTAGAAACATCTCAAGGTTGACCAATGGAAACAGGATGCACCTGAGCTAACTTTAGCTAGTTAAATAACAATGAACATAGTGCCAACTCATGATGTTACTATAGCGTGAATCTGCTGATAGTGGTAGCTAACCAACCAGGTTCAATGTTAGCTAGCTAACATTAGTCCCTAACTAGCAAATCAAAAGATTCTGAGATACGAATAATAATGTCATACATGTCATGTTAGCTAGGGTACCAGCCAGCTAACGTCAGCTAGCTAGCTAGCAGTACACTTTAGCTTGAAATTAAACCACTTTCTGTCAAAATTAGAAGCATGTAATATCTGAAACTGTAGCTAGCTGGTCTATCTTACCCGTCATCATGCATGATGGACGTGTCTCCCTGTCACTGATGCCATGCCATGGTTGCCCTTAGTTTGAAGATATAATCCGGAGACGGGTGTTTTCTCCATCTCTTTAGCTATCATACTCTAATTACACTGATTTCATAACTTGAACCTCCAGAAAGTGAAGATCAACACTTATGCAGCTACACTACACAATACATTTTTTTTAAAGAAGCGTTCGACAGGATTACCAACACAGACCGACCAGCTCAAATAGACAGAAATAGACATCTGAACTCCTCTTTCGGCATGTACAACCCACTCATTATCTCAGCCAATCATGGGTAGTGGGAAGTTTGCTGACTTTTTCTATGGCTTAACCAACTAGGCTTGTAATTTAACATTTTTATTCATATTTACAGATGGCATACAAGTTTGTTAATATGGCACACGAAAGTTCACATGTTCCAGAAGGCATTTCTGCCAGAAAATGCATTTTGCTGAAAAAAAGTTTACCTTCAAATGGCTCTCCTGTGTGAAGTAGTGACCCGCAACATAGGCCTAATTTCCTGAAACGAGTCACATATTTCTTAATTTAATTATTTAACTTTTTAGAGTTTTGGGGATTATAGCATATTGTTAGATGTTACTGCCATGTTGGAACTAAGAATACAAGCATTTCACTACAACCACAATAACATTTGCTAAATACAGTATAAGTCGGAGGTTTACATACAATTAGGTTGTAGTCATTAAAACACATTTTTCAAACACTCCACAAATTTCTTGAGAACAAACTATAGTTTTGGTGAGTCGGTTAGGACATCTACTTTGTGCATGACACAAGTAATTTTTCCAACAATTGTTTACAAACAGATCATATCACTTATAATTCACTGTATCACAATTCAGCCGGAGAACACCATCCCAACTGTGAAACAATGGGGTGGCAGCATCATGTTGTGGGGGTGCTTTGCTGCAGGAGGGACTGATGCACTTCACAAAAGAGATGGCATCATGAGGGAGGGAAATCATGTGGATATATTGAAGTAACATCTCAAGACATCAGTCAGGAAGTTAAAGCTTGGTCACAAATAGGTTTTCCAAATGGACAATACTTCCAAAGTTGTGGCAAAATGGCTTAAGGACAACAAACTCAAGCTATTGGAGTGGCCATACACAAAGCCCTGCCCTCAATCCTATAGAGAATTGGTGGGTAGAACTGAAAAAGCATGTGCGAGCAAGGAGGCCTACAAACCTGACTCAGTTACACCAGCTCTGTCAGGAGGAATGGGCCAAAATTCACCCAACTTATTGTGGGAAGCTTGTGGAAGGCTACACGAAATGTTTGACCCAGTTAATGAGAGATAGCCTCCTTTTTTTCAGTTGTCTACTAAATGACATACCCAAATCTAACTGCCTATAGCTCAGGCCCTGAAGCAAGGATATGCATATTCTTGGTACCATTTGAAAGGAAACACTTTGAAGTTTGTGGAAAAGTGAATGTTTTTTTCATTTGAAGCAATTTGAAGGCAATGCTACCAAATACTAATTGAGTGTATGTAAACGTCTGACCCACTGGGAATGTGATGAAAGAAATAAAAGCAGAAATAAATCATTCTCTCTACAATTATTCTGACATTTACATTCTTAAAATAAAGAAGTGATCCTAACTGACCTAAAGCAGGGAATTGTTACTAGGATTAAATGTCAGGAATTGTGAAAAACTGAGTTTAAATATATTTGGTTAAGGTGTATGTAAACTTCCGACTTCAACTGTATGTGACCAATAACATTTGATAAGATTTGATTTGATTTTGGCATTAACTCCGAACTTTAAGGTTGGGGTTAAGTTCAGTCATTAACTCAAAATTCTTAAGGTAAGGCATTAACTCAGAATGGTTAAGGTAAGGCATTAACTCAGAATGGTTAAGGTAAGGCATTAACTCAGAATGGTTAAGGTAAGGCATTAACTCAGAATGGTTAAGGTAAGGCATTAACTCAGAATGGTTAATGTAAGGGTAAAGGTTTGGGATAGGCTTAAAGCAAAATATATCAAATTAATAACTTACTGTCGTTGGATTCGAACTTGAACCTTTGGAATGGTTAAGGCTTGGGATAGGCTTAAAACAAAAACATCAAAAACAACTTTATATCAAACTTTGAACCTTTGGAATCAGAGGCAGATGCTTATGCCCATCCACGATGCCCTAGCAAAACCTAAATTTACATGAACGTAACAGTGCTCACTGTTGCCCCTAATAGCTGTTGTGCTGTTTGTTGCTACTTGGCTATCTGCCAAACACTTCGGTTTTTACTTTTAATACATTTACCAACGTCTTCATTTTTTCCTCACTCTACTTTTTTCATTCAACTTTTTCACCCTGGACGCTTTATCTGGACATGGTTCTACAGGACCTCCACCAGCTGAGAAAGCCAAGTAGTAACAATAACACTATGCCATCTAATTGCAGTTGCTGTACTCATAACATGTAGGAGAACTATCACCTTATGGTGCGGATAGCCGTGTTGCAAGCACAGCTTCATATTCAATCGTTAGTCAAGGGCAATTTTAAGTGTCGGAAAGAATGAAGACTCATCTCTTCAGTAGGTCCTATGATTGAGTGTAGTCTGGCCCAGGGGTGTGAAGATGAACCGCAAGGCACTGGAGCGACGAACTGCCCTTATTGTTTCTGTCTGGCCAGCTCCCCTCTCTCCACTGGGATTCTCTGCCTCTGACCCTATTACGGGGGCTGAGTCACAGGCTTACTAGTGCTCTTCCATGCCGTTCCTAGGAAGGGTGCTTTACTTGAGTGGGTGAAGTCACAGACGTGATCTTCCTGTCTGGTTTTGTGCCCCCTCGGGCTTGTGCGGTGGAAGAGATCTGTGTGGGCTATACTCAGCCTTGTCTCAGGATAGTAAGTTGATGGTCTGTTGCTATCCCTCTGTTGCTATCCCTCTAGTGGTATGGGGGCTGTGCTTTGGCAAAGTGGGTGGGGTTATATCCTGCCTGGTTGGCCCTGTCCAGGGGTATCATCGGACAGGGCCACAGTGTCCCCCGATCCGCCGCTGTCTCAGTCTCCAGTATCTGTGCTGCAATAGTCCATGTGCCAGGGGGCTAGGGTCAGTCTGTTATATCTAGTGTAATTTTCCTGTGTGAATTTAAGTATGCTCCCTCTAATTCTTCCTCTCTCCCTTCCCTCCTGGAGGACCTGAGCCCTAGGATCATGCCTCAGGACTACCTGGCCAGATGACTCCTGGCTGTCCCCAGTCCTCATGGTCATGCTGCTGCTCCAGTTTCAACTGTTCTGCCTGCGGCTATGGAACCCTGACCTGTTCACCAGACGTGTAACCTTGTCCCGGACCTGCTGTTTTCGACTCTCTCTCTCTCTCTCTCTCTCTCTACCACACTGTCACGATCGCTGTCTTTAAACTTTTTTATTTTGGAGCTGACTTACTCAAGAAAACAAAAAAGAGACCATGTGTGTATAGAGCTTTATTAACTGAATTATGTATTTTTTTTACATTGTGCCTCAGGGTTGGATAATTTGACCTTTGTTTTTGCTAATCTATATCAATGACCTTGCTGCTGTGTCTTCTACCCTACTTCCTAATTTGATTTTATCACAAAAAAAATTGATTCACTAATTAATGAAGCCAACTCAGGCATAGTCACATTTTCTGAATGGTTCCAGAAAAACAAATGATCTTGAAATCGAAATAAATCGAACTTTATTGTATTCACATCCAGTAGATTCCTTGCCTCCTATCTACACAAATTAATCATCACACAAAATACATTTGCAAGACTAGCCACCTCCTCGAAAAACCTGCATCCATTTGCACCTTTGTTTAAGAAACTCAATATCTTGTTTATTTACAACATTAATGTTAGACAATTATGCACCTGTTTCTACAAATATTCATTGCTCCCAGATAGTTTACCTAAACTCTTCAGTGGAGTCTTCCATGTTAATTCTGAATTCCATTTATATAACACAAGACACTGTGATAACATTCACCCTCCACACTGCCACACCTCACATGGTCAATTCTCTATCAGATTTAGAGGTACCATACTCTAGAATTCTTATCATCACATTGCCAAAACCTCATCACCCCTCGACAACTTCAAGCGAAGACTGGGGTTCAGCCTGATGAACCAAACTACTCAGTAATCTCCTCCATATAGCCCAACTTTCACACACTCACATTCCCACATGCTCACACATGCTCACACATGCTCACACATGCTCACACATGCTCACACATGCTCACACATGCTCACACATTGAAACAAAACAAATACAGTTTATTTTCGTGATTGGAATTCAATTCATTTTTACATTTATAATTAGTAGATTTTGTTATCTTTTTTAACAAACCTTTTTAATTGTGTGCTTATGTATTGTATATACAGTATATATTTTCATATAGGCCCTTGGGCTTCCAACCACACATGCATACTGTTTCCTATTCGGGGGCAAATAAATTCAACTTCAACTTAAATTGCACTGTACACCACTTGAAAACACATTCAATTACCATAATTAGTTCAAATGTCTTATTAAACCATTCTTGCCTATCTATAAAAGCCATTAAAGCAGACCTAAAGTCATTTATGTAATATTGTTGAAATGAGTATAAAATGCTATGCTAACTACTATTCTAATATGGCATTGATGGTATGACCTTCTTTTGACTTCTCATCTGATTGGTAGAGATTTGTTATTTCCTAAATAAACATCCCAGTTGTGAAAAAAAACTTTTGGACGTTCCTATTTGAGTTTTTAGTAATAGGAATTTAAGGTGACATTTTTTCAAGAAGGGGCAGTTGAAAAAACAAAACAAAACGGTTATTTATTGATTTTGCTCAGAGAACTTGGAGTGCTAAATAAAATGACCCGCCGGCCGAATTTGGAATGCAGTCTGCCTATTGGGAAACCTGGTTTAATGTGTAGCCTAGTTCACCTAATCTATACAGCAGTTGTCTTACAGAGTAACACGTGTGCCTACTGTAGCAGTACTCTATGATACTCTATGATATTTATGGATTTTGATGCTAAGTACAGTGGTACTGGCAACCCAGGAACCATTCATTCTGTCCCTACCAACATATAATGTAATCTACTCTGTTTCTCTATACGCTATTGACGGAAGGACACTCACACTAGGGGTGAGGTGTGTATTCCTCTTCCATGGAGGGATGTTTGTGCCCAGGCTCATCCTCTCCACAGGGATGGATTCACACAGCTGTGACTCTCTCTCTCGCTCTCTCTCGCTCTCTCTCGCTCTCTCGCTCTCTCTCTCTCGCTCTCTCTCTCGCTCTCTCTCTCTCTCTCGCTCTCTCTCTCGCTCTCTCTCGCTCTCTCTCTCTCTCTCTCTCTCTCTCTCTCGCTCTCTCTCTCTCTCAACATACATATACATATATATATATATATATATACATACATACATACATATATATATGTAATTACACGCACTTACATGCAGACATGCTCTGTGTGTCTATAGTGTTGTGCCAACCAGCCACAATCCCTCTGCCTCTATACCCTGTGACGTATCTACTCTACTCCCAGGTGGAGGAGCAACACCCTCAGGCTTCACACACTGCCACACAAATATCCTCAGCTCTGGGGGAAAGCAACAGTGTTGATCAGAGGATACTGCAGATTGTACAGTAGTATAGTGCAGAGAGAGAGGATAGCTCCCACTGCCCCACTACCCACTCACACTCACTCTGCTGTTTCTGATGATACTCTACACTGCTGTAAGAAGAGCTGAACACACACACACACTCACCAGGGAATCTCTACAGACAGTGTTCTTTCGTCGATAGAGTGGAGAGAGATCACACTGTAAGTAAAAACGTTTGTGTTAATCTAATGATATTTTAATATAATTTAAAAAGATACAATATACCCTGTGGTGATGAACGGTATTACTGTGAGCGATATTACTGTGAGCGGTATTACTGTGAGAGGTATTACTGTGAGAGGTATTACTGTGAGAGGTATTACTGTGAGAGGTATTACTGTGAGCGATATTACTGTGAGCGGTATTACTGTGAGAGGTATTACTGTGAGCGGTAATACTGTGAGAGGTATTACTGTGAGAGGTATTACTGTGAGAGGTATTACTGTGAGAGGTATTACTGTGAGCGTTATTACTGTGAGCGGTATTACTGTGAGCGGTATTACTGTGAGAGGTATTACTGTGAGAGGTATTACTGTGAGAGGTATTACTGTGAGAGGTATTACTGTGAGCGGTATTACTGTGAGAGGTATTACTGTGAGAGGTATTACTGTGAGCGGTATTACTGTGAGCGGTATTACTGTGAGAGGTATTACTGTGAGCGGTATTACTGTGAGAGGTATTACTGTGAGAGGTATTACTGTGAGAGGTATTACTGTGAGCGGTATTACTGTGAGAGGTATTACTGTGAGAGGTATTACTGTGAGAGGTATTACTGTGAGCGGTATTACTGTGAGCGGTATTACTGTGAGCGGTATTACTGTGAGAGGTATTACTGTGAGAGGTATTACTGTGAGAGGTATTACTGTGAGCGGTATTACTGTGAGCGGTATTACTGTGTTGTTATTGGTTCCATAAAGTCCTATTGTGTTTTCTCTCTAGTATCAGGGTCAGTAGTTCAGTGATTACTGTCTTAGTCACAGTGTTTTACTGGTTTATTATTACTCTTTGTTGTGGGCATAATGTCAGATGTGTAAACGGTGCCAAGACATATACCCGGGAGACAGTACTGTACACACCATAGATGCAGATTATACAAGTTATACCAAAGAGTGGTGTAAGCGATCTCTCCAGGTCAAAGCAGACTGTAAATTAGCAGCATCTTTACCATAGTGGTGATAAGAATTCTGGTTGACTGTATGTATAATTAACTCCTTGAGTAAAACTATGAATTGTATGTACTATCTGTAGTCAATACCCAGTCATTAATAGGCTGGCTAACAGGGATTTTCAACTCTGAAAATTCACTGTGGACCTAATTATCTCTACAACTCCAGGGAATCATCAGAAACACCAGACAAAAAGTAATTAAAAGGTTATTGGGATTTCTGGGGAGATTGCCTTAGTGGATGCCAGTAGTGGTATTTGAGGTGTAACCTGAGCATACATCTAATGGCTCTGGCACAGATGACTCAGCTCAATCACACATTCCCTAGTCAGCCCCCCGATTCATCTTCACTGGAGACTTTAAAGAGGTAGTTCAAACTAATGATTGAATAAATGTGTTGATAATAGAGTCTATGAGCCCATGCATTAGTCTTGTTTGGTTTGCCACTGCCACCAGCTGATAGTAGCCAAGACAGAATGTTCAATCAACAGGTCCATTCATTATTTAAAAAAAATTGAAATATATCATTTATCTCGGCTCTTCCACATGTCCTTTGATTCGAGGGAAGCAATGAATACGCTGAAAGGGTTCCGATTTTTACAAGTACAAATGTGTGTCCCACTTGAGTGTGACAGATTCCACCGAACTCCGTCCACTACTCCTAACAACATGTGGTTGTGCATCATAACTGCTGTGTTCCGCTCCCTACGACCATCTTGTACATGCTAATTAATAGTCATGTAGAGTAGCTTACTGTAATTGTCTCAATGAGCAGGGTGAGCTTATTTACTCCTGCCGTGACGTAGAAACTAGTTAAAGGTGCTGACAGTGGCTCATGCCTCTATGAGCCAGCTCCAACACACACACACATTGCCTAATGGGAGCTCCAGTCCATTAGGCAAAAATAGATCTCTCACAGCTGCCCTCCGTGTGTGTGTGTGTGTGTGTGTGTGTGTGTGTGAGAGAGAGAGAGAGAGAGAGAGAGAGAGAGAGAGAGAGAGAGAGAGAGAGAGAGAGAGAGAGAGAGAGAGAGAGAGAGAGAGAGAGAGAGAGAGAGAGAGTAATTTGTTCAGAGTTCCAGTTTGATGCATTAGTGAATGTGCAGGGTTGCAACATGGTCTGTTAGGTTTAGTCACAGAGTGGGGCTCCTCTAGCTGACCACTACCACAGAGAGATTAATACAACTACTCTGCTACTAAAACGTGATATAGCTCAAGACACATTTCCATTTTAGATTTGAGTCATTTAGCAGATGCTCTTATCCAGAGCGACTTACAGTTAGTGCATTCATTTTAAGATGGCTAGGTGGGACAACCACATATCTCAGTCATAGTAATTACATTTTTACTCAATAACGTAGCTATCAGTAAAGTCACAGCTAGAAGTGGGTATGGGGTGTTGTCAAGTGCAAGTGATGGTTAGGTATTTTTTTAGTGGAGGGGGGGGGGGGGGGTCTGATGTGAGGAGATAAGATACTGTTTGAAGAGGTAGCGTTTCAGATGTTTTGGGAAGATGGGCAGGGACTCTGCTGTCCCAGCTAAAGGGGGAAGCTAGTTCCACCATTGGGGTGCGAGGACAGAGAAGAGATTGGACTTGGCTGAGCGAGAGCTGCCCTCCTGTAGGGGTGGGAGGGCCATGAGAACTGAAGTGGCAGACACCTCACTACTCTCATAGAAATATAATTTTACTGTGAGTTGTTGCACTATAAAACAGCTAAAACTCTGATATAAACTCTCCCTATCTAGGACATAGTCTAGCTCAGGTAGCTGAATGCCCAGAAAGTGTGGTCATCATCAGACTTCATTCAACATTAAATAGCAGAAAGCATGGAGTCACTTATGTCTATTTCCTCTCATTACACCTCTTCACACACAGCGTGTTAGGGTCAATGAACACAGGTGTAATTGAGCCTCCAGACCGCTCCTCCCCCATAGACTTGTCACTGGGATGAAAGAGCTAGCCCCCAGTACAAAGTGGTTGTTATGGTTTCCCTCCAGAATGAGAATTCCTGTTTTATTAGTAGGCTCTTTGTTAACACCCAAGATGAATTCATGTTCTCTCAGTGGCAGGACTGTGATTCCTGACCTCAGCTAGAATGTTAGAGGAATGCTTTCAGATGTGGTTTGGGATTCATCTACAAACTCATTCAGGTAGTTGAAGTGAATAGCAGTGTGTCAATGTGAAGTGGAAAATAGTCATCCTTTATACGAGGCTAAATATCACCAATCAACTCTGCAGTCAGGGAAGTCCAAAACATGATTCTTATTTGACAGGAATCTCAATTTTAATTTTATGGAATGTTTCCGAAAAGAAAGCTAGAAATTCTTGTTGCAGAGGACAAAGAAACATGCTTTTGACTCCTGGAATGTTGGTCACCAGTTTTATTGGAATGGGGCTCCATGAGAGAATGTGCCAATTTAAAAATAAAAAAAATGTAACCTTTATTTTACTAGGCAAGTCAGTTAAGAACAAATTCTTATTTTCAATGACGGCCTAGGAACAGTGGGTTACCTGCCTGTTCAGTGGCAGAACAACAGATTTGTACCTTGTCAGCTTGGAGATTTGAACTTGCTACCTTTTGGTTACTAGTCCAACACTCTAACCACTAGGCTACCCTGCAGCCCCAATGTGACTCACCACCTGGATTCGGTCTTATGTACCAAAATTTCAACAATAAAACAAATGTAGATTGGTAAAAAGTGGAGACTCAGAGCTAGAATATGGTATATCATACACTGCATTTTTGAGGATTTTTGTCTAGCTGTGTCCAGTCCAGGTGGTGCTTATACAGGCAGAAGCTGAAACTGGGTCCCGACTCAGTCCGAACGCTCCTTGGCAACAACAACACCAGGCTCCAGAGCATCGAAGCTGTAAAACAGGAAATAACTAAACAAATTTGAAGACATTACAACCTTGCACTACATCAATTCACCTCCCAAGTTTAGATAATAAGAATAACCTCATACAATGCAATGAAAATGATATTCACCTGAAGTGCTTGATATGTGGCAGCAGCCTGAAGTACAGAGTCAGGTGTTGTTGACAGCCATAGCTTTCCACCAGCACTGTAACATCCTCCAGTCCAACCAGTTGTGGGATGTTGACCCCTGTCTCAGTGCTGTCCTTCACAATACCAGCCATCTTCAGACAAAGTGTTCACACTGGTCTTTCTGAAGCGCTGCTTGATGAAGCCGAAGCACCAGTCAGGGGCAAACTTGGTGTGGCCTTTGATCAGGAAGTGAAGGTCCAGATTGTGGTGGAGCTTGTGCATGGTTCACCAGGCACAATAGCAGAGCACAAACTTGTTCTTGTTTTGGCCACTGCAGTTATCACAATTCAGGTCCACACGTGTTTCCCCAACTCCGTAGTTGGTGAAGAAATGGTGCATGTAGTTGATGACTGCGCTGCTGCCTTTGCTGGATGACATGCCTTCATCAATCAAGTAGTTGACTTGTTGTGGTATTCCTTCACAGCAGACACCAAACAAGCCACACTTGCGAGGAGTTAAAAAGTAGATGGGACCTGGCTGCATAGAGTCAAAAGGATAGTGCACCTGCAAACAAAAAAAGAACATAAGATAAATTACAATTATTTGTCTCACCCTTGTCAATCTGTCTTTACACCGCTCAGTGAAATGTACTGTATTTGCCTGCCTACCTGCCTCCCATATATACAGTGGGGCAAAAAAGTATTTAGTCAACCACCAATTGTGCAAGTTCTCCCACTTAAAAAGATCAGAGAGGCCTGTACTTTCATCATAGGTACACTATGACAGACAAAATGAGAAAAAAAATCCAGAAAATCACATTGTAGGATTTTTTATGAATTTATTTGAAAATTATGGTGGAAAATAAGTATTTGGTCAATAACAAAAGTTTATCTCAATACTTTGTTATATACCCTTTGTTGGCAATGACAGAGGTCAAACGTTTTCTGTAAGTCTTCACAAGGTTTTCACACACTGTTGCTGGTATTTTGGCCCATTCCTCCATGCAGATCTCCTCTAGAGCAATGATGTTTTGAGGCTGTTGCTGGGCAACACGGACTTTCAACTCCCTCCAAAGATTTTCTATGGGGTTGAGATCTGGAGACTGGCTAGGCCACTCCAGGAACTTGAAATGCTTCTTATGGAGCCACTCCTTGGTTGCCCGGCGGTATGTTTGGGATCATTGTCATGCTGAAAGACCCAGCCACGTTTCATCTTCAATGCCCTTGCTGATGGAAGGAGATTTTCACTCAAAATCTCACGATACATGGCCCCATTCATTCTTTCCTTTACACGGATCAGTCGTCCTGGTCCCTTTGCAGAAAAACAGCCCCAAATCATGATGTTTCCACCCCCATGCTTCACAGTAGGTATGGTGTTCTTTGGATGCAACTCAGCATTATTTGTCCTCCAAACACGACGAGTTGAGTTTTACCAAAAAGTTATATTTTGGTTTCATCTGACCATATGCCATTCTCCCAATCTTCTTCTGGATCATCCAAATGCTTTCTAGCAAACTCCAGATGGGCTTGGACATGTACTGGCTTAAGCAGGGGGACACGTCTGGCACTGCAGGATTTGAGTCCCTGGCGGCGTAGTGTGTTACTGATGGTAGGCTTTGTCCCCCCATGTGGTCCTGGGATTTTTGCTCACCGTTCTTGTGATCATTTTGACCCCATGGGGTGAGATCTTGCGTGGAGCCCCAGATCAAGGGAGATTATCAGTGGTCTTGTATGTCTTCCATTTCCTAATAATTGCTCCCACAGTTGATTTCTTCAAACCAAGCTGCTTACCTATTGCAGATTCAGTCTTCCCAGCCTGGTGCAGGTCTACAATTTTGTTTCTGGTGTCCTTTGACAGCTCTTTGGTCTTGGCCATAGTGGAGATTGGAGTGTGACTGTTTGAGGTTGTGGACAGGTGTCTTTTATACTGATAACAAGTTCAAACAGGTGCCATTAATACAGGTAACGAGTGGAGGACAGAGGAGCCTCTTAAAGAAGAAGTTACAGGTCTGTGAGAGCCAGAAATCTTGCTTGTTTGTAGGTGACCAAATACTTATTTTCCACCATAATTTGCAAATAAATTCATTAAAAATCCTACAAAGTGATTTTCTGTTGTTTTTTTCTCATTTTGTCTGTCATAGTTGAAGTGTACCTATGATGAAAATTACAGGCCTCTCTCATCTTTTTAAGTGGGAGAACTTGCACAATTGGTGGCCGACTAAATACTTTTTTCCCCACTGTATATATATACAGTAAGTATAAAGGAGGAAATGTTGCTTACTTGTTGAGCAAAATCAAAGCTGTAATGCATCCTGATGTCTTTGTCTGCTGGTTCAGTAGGGCCTCCAGAGACAACTGCAGGTCTTGACAGGTGGTCTTGCAGTCAGCAACCATCTTCTGGTAGACAGACAGCTCACTCTGAACAAGCAAGAGATGCTGCGCTTGCTTCTTCAGCTTGGCTGACTTAACAACTTCTAACCTTCTAAAGTTTGTTAGCTAACAGCAAGCTTTAACCTCGGGTCTTTTGTTTAGACATGTAACATTAACGTTAGCTAGCTAAGAAATGTACAAAAATCCCAATCCGTAGAGTAAAGTTAGCAAGCCAGCCTTCGAACTCCAGCTGGCTAGCTAACAGCAAGCTTTAACTAGCAATACAAACTGATTGTCATAGCTAGCTAAAGTTAACCGAAGATAGTAGGTTCAATGTTAGATTCCTACCCGTATACATGGATGAAAGCTTCACGGCAGACTGCAACCCCTTTTATTAAATAAGATGTCCTGTGTCTTATTGCTTCTACCAGACATTCCACTGATTTCAAAACTCGATCAACTTCTTCCGTGACAACAACCCTGTTGATTGTCGCCGTTTCTTCTCCATCAGAAGACTCGACAATGTCTTCTTCAATTAAAATGTTTTAACCTAAATCTGGGATTTCCTCATCATCTGATTCATTTTCAGAGTCAGAGAGAGTCAGCATGGCACGTTCGTCCTCCAGAATGTAGTCCATTACAACTTTTTCCCACTGACCTTTGTCGATAAAGGGCAGCAATGGCATTGAGAGCAGTAGCAACATATTTGCAGTTCTCCATGGCTAACGTTTTTTCTTTAAAAAAAACTGCAGTAGAAAGGATTATCTACGCATTACGAGTAGCTCATTTTATAGACACATGATGCAACACCACAGACCAATCCAAACTCATCTCGGCATCGGCATGTCCAGCCCACTCATTATCTCAGCCAACCATGCATAGCGGGAAGGTTGCTCCTTTTCTCTGTGGCTAAACCAACTAGGCTCGTTATTTAACCATTTCATTAGTATTTACAGATGACGTGCAGGTTTGATATTAAGACACATGAAAGTTCACATGTTAGAGAACACATAACAAAAAATATTTGTTTACATTCAAAAGGCTCTCCTGTGAAGTCGTGACTTGCGACATACGCCTAGTTTCCTGAATCGGGTCACAAATATCTCAATTGGTCAACCAGTAAATTTAAACATTTAGAGAAACCTATTCCAACATCTAACAGAAAATGTACCCTGAAAATCCCAGTTAATAAGATATATTGTTTAGACATTGTCCCTCTGAAACATTAGTATGATGTATCATATTTAGCCTAATTTAGCACACTATCTTGCTATCTCCAAGGTTATCTCAGAGGAGATCCCATCACAAACACACACAAACACACTCTTACACACACACGCGCACACACACACACACACACACATACACACACGCAGACACATCTGCTCAGTGTCAGGTTTCCCTCTCGACACTCTCTCAGACTAATGGTTGGGCCTCCAGCCAGTCACAGCTCTAATGGATGACTTTGTTATGTTTCAACCCTTCGCTCTGAAGTCAACAAAATGACACCATGGGTATCTTCTGATCCTGCCAAGCTCATTACAGGCTCTGGGCTTCTGATCTGCCTCTTGAGAGTTAGATTGACTAGATGTTTGGAGGGTGGGGTTGGGTTTAGGGTGTAAGTAGGATTGTGCTACGTTTGCCATCAGAGGCTTTTGTGAAAATGTATTGGGGGCATCATCGGTTGTATTTAAGAATCACAACAAAGAGAATGAATTGGAGAATACCATTCAATGGCTGGTCTTTCCTTTCAGAAGGAAGGCTCCAGATAGAGACATCTGTAGATTAGTAGAAGTAGCGCATGCCTCTTTGTTATCCACTGATTCTCACTACTGTAGGGTTTTACTGTGCATTCTTCCTCTCTCTACATACTCCTCCTACTCTCCCTCTTCTATTTTGCTCTTTCTATCCATCAAGTCCTCTCTCCCTCCTGTCTTTCTGCTCCCCTGCCCCTCCCTTCTCTGTTCCTCTCCCTCCTCTGTTCCACCTCCCTTCTCTGTTCCACCTCCCTTCTCTGTTCCCCTCCCTCCTCTGTTCCACCTCCCTTCTCTGTTCCACCTCTCTTCTCTGTCCCCCTCCCTCCTCTGTTCCACCTCCCTTCTCTGTTTCACCTCCCTCCTCTGTTCCCCCTCCCTTCTCAGTTCCACCTCCCTTCTCTGTTCCCCCTCCCTCCTCTGTTCCCCCTCCCTCCTCTGTTTCCCCTCCCTCCTCTATTTCCCCTACCTCCTCTGTTCCCCCTCCCTCCTCTGTTTACCCTCCCTCCTCTATTTCCCCTACCTCCTCTGTTCCCCCTCCCTTCTCTGTTCCCCTCCCTCCTATGTTCCCCTCCCTCCTCTGTTCCCCCCTCCCTTCTCTGTTCCACCTCCCTTCTCTGTTCCCCCTCCCTCCTCTGTTCCCTCACCCTTCTCTGTTCCACCTCCCTTCTCTGTTCCCCTCCCTCCTCTGTTCCACCTCCCTTCTCTGTTCCCCCTCCCTTCTCTGTTCCACCTCCCTTCTCTGTTCCCCCTCCCTCCTCTGTTCCCTCTCCCTTCTCTGTTCCACCTCCCTTCTCTGTTCCCCTCCCTCCTCTGTTCCACCTCCCTTCTCTGTTCCACCTCCCTTCTCTGTTCCCTTCCCTCCTCTCCCCCTCCCTCCTCTGTTCCCCCTCCCTTCTCAGTTCCACCTCCCTTCTCTGTTCCCCCTCCCTCCTCTGTTCCCCCTCCCTCCTCTGTTTCCCCTCCCTCCTCTATTTCCCCTACCTCCTCTGTTCCCCCTCCCTCCTCTGTTTCCCCTCCCTCCTCTATTTCCCCTACCTCCTCTGTTCCCCCTCCCTTCTCTGTTCCCCTCCCTCCTCTGTTCCCCTCCCTCCTCTGTTCCCCCTCCCTTCTCTGTTCCACCTCCCTTCTCTGTTCCCCCTCCCTCCTCTGTTCCCTCTCCCTTCTCTGTTCCACCTCCCTCCTCTGTTTCCCCTCCCTCCTCTATTTCCCCTACCTCCTCTGTTCCCCCTCCCTTCTCTGTTCCCCTCCCTCCTCTGTACTCCTCCCTCCTCTGTTCCCCCCTCCCTTCTCTGTTCCACCTCCCTTCTCTGTTCCCCCTCCCTCCTCTGTTCCCTCTCCCTTCTCTGTTTTACCTCCCTTCTCTGTTCCCCTCCCTCCTCTGTTCCACCTCCCTTCTCTGTTCCCCCTCCCTCCTCTGTTCCCTCTCCCTTCTCTGTTCCACCTCCCTCCTCTGTTCCCCCTCCCTTCTCTGTTCCATCTCCCTTCTCTGTTCCACCTCCCTCCTCTGTTTCCCCTCCCTCCTCTGTTCCCCCTCCCTTCTCTGTTCCACCTCCCTTCTCTGTTCCACCTGCCTTCTCTGTTCCACCTCCCTCCTCTGTTCCCCACCCTTCTCTGTTCCACCTCCCTTCTCTGTTCCCCCTCCTTTCTCTGTTCCCCTCCCTCCTCTCCCCCTCCCTCCTCCTCTGTTCCCTTCCCTCCTCTCCCCTCCCTTCTCTGTTCCACCTCCCTTCTCTGTTCCCCTCCCTCCTCTCCCCCTCCCTTCTCTGTTCCCCTCCTTCCTCTCCCCCTCCCTTCTCTGTTCCACTTCCCTTCTCTGTTCCCCTCCCTCCTCTCCCCCTCCCTCCTCTGTTCCCCCCCCTCCCTCCTCTCCCCCTCCCTTCTCTGTTCCCCTCCCTCTGCTCCCCATCCCTCCTCTGTTCCCCTCCCTCCTCTCCTCCTCCCTCCTCTGTTACCCCTGCCTCCTCTGTTTTCGCTCCCTCCTCTGTTCCCCCTCCATAATCTGCCCCCCCCCTCGTCTGTTCCCCCTCCCTCCTCAGTTTCCCCTCCTTCCTCTGTTTCCCCTCCCCTTGTCCCCCTCCTCCATCCTTCTGCCTGTTCATGCTATGTGACCCGTCAAGTGTACCTCCTCCCCTTCTCTCCCCCTGGTTGCCAATGTTTGCAAACTGTGACAAAATATCAAATTCTGTCTATTCAGGAGGTGCAGGGAGTGTGGAGGAACAGGGCATCCGGGCTTGTTCCTCTACAAACCCCCTTGAATGCCCTCACATGCACACACACTCACTCAAACCCGTGGCATCCTGGGCCAGGAAACTCAGACAGGTGGTTCTGCATGAGCTTCTGCCTCCGGTTGGTGAGTGTGTGTGTGTGTGCGTGTGCGTGTGCGCGTGTGTGTGTGTGTGTGTGTGTGTGTGTGTGTGTGTGTGTGTGTGTGTAAGGGCGTGGGGGTTAAAGGAGTGATGGGGGAATACCTCGCTTTACCTTACCCTGAGTGATTTGTCTTTCACTCCAAGCCCTACTTGGTGATCCAGAAATGTAATCCTCAGGTTCTCTGGCACTCTTCGCTCAGCTGTGTGATGGACAAAGCAGAGAGCGGGTGGGGGGGTTCAATCAATATTTGGCTGGATGTCTCTGGGACAAGAGAACTGTGGTTCCCCGTCACAGACAGGCCGTTGCCTGGACCGTATCAATGAAAGGAATCACAAGACCACTTTGTCTGATGCAAATACATGGCTGAAATAAGAAACACACGGTATGGGTGCCAATAAGGCCTCCTCGAGGAGACACCTTTATACATGTTTTCCCGGGGCCCACCCCATAGCACCCAAATAATATATACACTTCTCCTCTGCCGCAGATGCAACTCATCACCTGTGATCAGGGATAGAGTGAAGAGAGAGAGGGAACAAAGAGAGTACAAAATAATAACACTAGATAATGACAGCACATAACTTCCATTCTTACGATTACTTAAGAAAAACGAATCAGGGTGTAATTATGAAAGTACGCATATATCTGTAAATTGATGAAATATAGATTTTGATGCTGGCCTATCTATTGGCCAGTAGATTAAACGATAAACACATAAATATACACTTTCATGCACCCACTCTCTCATACTCAGCCCTCCCTTCTAGATAGAGATGGCAGGCACCCTGTGAAGTTCTCCCTTCACATCCTACAAACATTCAGGACTGGTTTCCCAGACCCAGCTTAGACAATCTTCATTGAATGCAGTAAGTTTCTTTTTAGTCCAGCAGTAATCGGGAGACTAGGCCTGAGAATGTATTATAGACAGTGAAAAGTATGTCATTTGATAAACTTCTCTAAAAGGCGGGGTAAAAGACAAACTTTGAAAACTGCTTGCTGTCTGAACGGCATAGCAGATATCTTAATCTGTGTAATGAGTCATGGTCTTCATAAGGGAGTAATTAAGATAACGTTAATGAACGTAGCTATAATTAAGATATGAGGAATGGTCTTGTCTGGTACTCTCATTAACACCACGCTGCCTGCTCATTCCTGCTGCTCTTATCTCGTATTACAACAGATGGTTGGCTGCTGTTTAAAATGGTTAAAAATATAAATCCTTATTTCTATTGTTTTATTACAGATAGAATGACATTGAAAGGAACAATAAAGTTATTATAGTTTTAAAATTAATATTGTGTCCCCTATTCTACATTAAATGTCATTAGTACTCTTAAAGGATGACATTTACTCAATGACTTTCTAGTCTTAGGTATTCTTCATCAAGTCAGAGTTGAGTCTTTATAGGGGGCCTTTGCTCCCTAAGATGGTGTTGAGGTGGAAAGGGGGTGCCCATGCTGGAGTGGTGGGATGCAGTTGGGTATACAACGTGCCATATAGTGATGGGGTGGGGTCCCCACAGACCACAAATATAAAGCCTGGGTGCCCATTATGTTTTCTTTCATTCAGGGGGACATTAGTTGGGCACAGGTTTTGTCCAAACAAATTCCTTATGATTTTAACAGCAAATAAATTAGCTTTTTTACATTTTAAGTCTTTCTTTGATGCTTTGCATATCCACCTCAAGATTAACAGCGTACATACAAGTCAACAGTGGTTGTTTGCGTGACATTCCTTAATGATGTTTGGATCTAGGCTCAATTCACAATTTCCAGCAGGCATGTTCAGGCCCACCTCAGAAAGGTAGCTAAGGTCCCATCGCGTGCCTAGAACACACAAACACACACCACAACCACTGTCTTGGCAGGGGCGTGATCCCAAGCAGTGCTTGTCAGGTGGTCGCTCAGTGTCCTGACCCATTTAAGCCTGTCTCAGACTAGAACTAGACGATGGGGATACCTTACAGTATCTCCATGTTTTCTTCTTCCTGGAGCCTAAGTGAGTAGTAATATGGTGATTTTGAACATTTAAAGCTCAACTAAAGGCAATATAGAACTTATCTGATTAGAAACAGCCTATGTGGCATCAATATTAGTCAGAAACATTTATTGTAGTCTTAAAAATGACTATAATGTATAAAGAGGATAATTTTGGTCATAAAGTCAGTTTTGTCCAAGACAGTTTTGTAAGTCATCACTTACTTGAGGATTGGGTTTGATTTTGACAATGCTCACTTGCCCATTAACACTGGATACACAGCTGAGGTGATTGCCTCTGTCCAATCCTACCATAGAAAAAACAGATAGTGAGACATGCTGCCCTTGAGGAATTGATACTGGCTAATGGCGTCTCATGGGGACAAACATCAGTAACTGCCACGACGAACCACACCCCAAAGAATGAAATCTTGTTTTTCTGAATGAGCAACAGAGAAACACATGCGGAATTGGTGTGTTCAGTCGCTCTTTCAAGATTTCGAGGAAGTCTGTTTACAACAGGAACCAAATGCTTGCCTGATAACTCTCTCTGAATTTAATGCCCTCTGCTCTATCGATCGCTCCATATGAGAAGAAATGCTAGTTTGTGTGGCGTTTGGCCGATGTGGATGGTTTGTCTGGCAATGTAACTGAATAAGAACAGTTGGCTCACCAGAAGACTACTAGGTCTTTTTTATGTCATAATTAATTTCCATAAATGAGCATATTTTGTTGGACAAGTTCAGAGAGTCTCTCCTCCCATTCGGTGCCTACTGAACCTGAGCCTGGCCTGCAGACTCTGACATCTGAGCCATACACAGTACAGAGCAGACAGAATGAGACTGGGACAATAAACGGCTCTCACAATCTGGGGACAACACTACAGTAATATAACCTCCAATACATTATGCAACAGCAGAGTAGGCAGGGCAGACTAGCCTCTACCCACCCCCAATAAATACCACACAGACTGGGCCAGGAGAAGGGGGTAGGGCTGGATAGAAAGGTGGTAGGGCTGGAGCACGGTTAGGGTTTTGCAGAACATTGTTTTCTCTTTACTAGCCAAATCGGAGACAGAAATCTGAGATAAATTAAATAAATATATAGACTTCACATAAAAATCGAAGTATCATAATGCCTTATGTAACTCTGCCAAACTTTGGCCCAGAAATCCTAAATGTTTTAGATGTGTAAATGGGAGAGAGAGGGCTTTGTTTATTTTGTTTGTGTATGAGGCAGCATTACATCAAACAAAACCATGTCTCTGGTAAATGAACAGAGAGAGTAGAGTACGTGAAACGGGGGAAAGCTTGATCCTTTTGTTGTGTGTGAGGGGAAGCAGTGCCAATTTTTTCCCCTGCTTCCAAACAGTGGCCCCCTTCAATTTTTGTCCATGTCACCCAGCTAAGCTCCCAGCCATGGTCCTGCCTCACCATCAGTGTTCTATGGGCAGAGGACCGCCAGAGAGGAGAAGAGAGTCAAAGGAGTTGGAGAGTGAGAGAAAGAGGACACAGGAAGGGGAAAGGGAGAACGACAGTAGCAAAGGATATGAAGAATGTAGAGGGCATTTGGTCATTTTTATTTTATTTAACTAGGCAAATCAGTTAAGAACAAATTCTTATTTACAATGATGGCCTTTGGAACAGTGGGTTAACTGCCTTGTTCAGGGGGAGAACACATTTTTACCTTGTCAGCTCAGGTATTTGATCTAGCAGCTTTTCGGTTACTGGCCCAAAGCTCTAACCACTAGGCTACCTGCCGCCCTGGCAGGTAAGCAGAACAATGCAGGAATACCACTACTAAATGAGAGACCACTTCCCTTGTCCGTCACTGGCAGTGATTTGTTCTGGGTTTAGGGTGGGCAAAAGGGACAGTTTTGCAGTTGGACAGAGTGTGACTGTAACTCTGCTGTTTGCCTGGGGCTTGGCAGAGAGAGAAGCCTGGCTAATGTAGCGTGAGTTACTGGGCACAGAGGGTAGGAGTTTCTGGGCATGAGCTTCTGCTTAAAAGGACAGCTGGGCCCCTCTCCTGCATAGATACACAATACTGGTTCCCCTTAGCTCATTCTCCTCTCCTCTCATCTCCTGTCATTTCTTCTCCTCTACTCTCTTTCCAATCTGTTTTCACAGCGCCTGAATTCTCCCCTCTCATGCTTCACCCGATCATGGAGAAAGTGGCTGTGGTTATCAGCTCTTTTATCAGAAAAGGAGAGTTGGTTCCGTGTTTATCTTCTCCCTCCATGTAACAATTTTTCTCACTGAGCCGTAAATCCAAGCAGTTACTGATACTCCAGCTAAGGGGGCTATAGCATAAACATAACACCCCTTCACTCTCTACAGTTACGTTTGTTTTGTGCCTTTTTCTGTTTCGGGAGCTCTAACTCCTGCTGTACGGTGAACATCTCATATTAACTTACAGGGATGTGGGCTGTCTGCGTGTAATAACCAAAAATACAGAAACACTACATAGTTTTAATAAATATTGAATTACAGTTTATAAAATGTAATATGCTTATGAATATGTTTGACCACTAATTAATAGACATACGTATGCACTTCATTTGTTATCACTTGACATGGCCTAAATAAAATAGTTACCTCAAACGTGACTTAACCCACAATCAAATTACTCTATAATGCTGAAATCGCAATGGTCAAAAGAAAATGTTGTTATGTCTCCTTGGTTTTATAGCCTTACATGGTCATTTTTTATTTAACTAGGCAAGTCAGTTAAGAACAAATTCTTATTTACATTGACAGCCTACCATGGAACAGTGGGTTAACTGCCTTGTTCAGGGGCAGAACGACAGATTATTTTTACCCTGTCACCTCAGGGATTCAATCCAGCAACCTTACTGTTACTGGCCCAACGCTCTAACTGTTACGTAGATAGCAATAAAAGTTTGTTCACCAGCTGAGGTTGTTAATACCTGTATATAACAACACACACCTGTGTTAAGAGCAGGAAGAGAGAGTATCCTGTATGGTTTATGATGGTCTGTGTCCCACAGTTTTTTAGGTACATTGACCAAAAACGTTGTAGTTTATGGTCTAGTAGTGTAGTGTACCCTCTGAAACCTTGGGAAATGGACAGGGTATTTTCAGGCCCTGACCTTAGAGATCCTTATTTATTCTCTATGTTTGGTTAGGTCAGGGTGTGACTCGGGTGGGAAAATCTAGGTTTTCTATTTCTTTGTTGTTTTGCCGAGTGTGGTTCCCAATCAGAGGCAGCTGTCTATCGTTGTCTCTGATTGGGGATCATATATAAGTTGTGATTTTCTGTTTGGGTTCTGTGGGGTGTTATTTTCTGGTCAGTGTCTGTGCCTGACGGAACTGTTCGCTTTCGTTTTTGGATTTGTTATTTTTGTTTGAGTGTTTCTTGTAAATAAATATCATGAACATTTTCCATGCTGCATTTTCCACCAAAGAAGGACCAAGCAGCATGGCCGGGAGGACTGGACATGGGAGGAAATCCTGGAGGGAGAAGGACCCTGGACACGGTCCGGGGAGTATTGCCGTCCAAGGGAGCAGATGGAGGCAGCGAGAGTGGAACGGCGACTATACGAAGAGTTAGCTCAACGACGGAAGCACGTCGGGGGGCACACGGGGAGATTGGCGGAGGTAGGGTTTAGACCTGAGCCAGCTCCCCGTGGGGAGCGTGTGACTGGTCATGCACCGTGTTATGCGGTGATGCGCACTGTGTCTCCAGTGAGCATTCCCAGGCCGGTGCGCTCTGTGCCAGCACCCCGCATTTGCCGGGCGGAAGTGGGCATCCAGCCAGGACGGGTTGTGTCAGCTCTACGCTCGAGACCTCCAGTGCGACTCCACGGCCCAGTTTATCCGGTGCCTGCTCCACGCACCAGGCTTCCAGTGCATCTTCCCAGTCCGGTGAGACCTGTTCTGGTTCCACGTACCAGACCTCCATTATGTCTCCCCAGCCTGGTAAGCCCTGTGGTAGCTCCACGCACCGGGCTTCCAGTATGTCTCCTCAGTCCAGTGAGACCTGTTCCGGCTTCACGTACGAAGCCTCTAGTGATGATCCATGGCACGAAGCCTCCAGTGATGATCCATTGCCCGGAGCCTGTAGTGATGATTTTCCGTTTGGGTTTTGTGGGGTGTTATTTTCTGTTTAGTGTCTGTGCCCGATGGTACTGTTCGCTTTCGTTTTTGGATTTGTTTTTTGTAAATATATGTCATGAACACTTTCCACGCTGCGCTTTGGTCCACTCTTCCTTCCACCAACGACAAGCGTTACAGGTATGGTGAGAAGAATGAAGAGAGTCTGAAACCCTGGGAAATGGACAGGGTATGGTGAGAAGAATGAAGAGAGTCTGAAACCCTGGGAAATGGACAGGGTATGGTGAGAAGAATGAAGAGAGTCTGAAACCCTGGGAAATGGACAGGGTATGGTGAGAAGAATGAAGAGTCTGAAACCCTGGGAAATGGACAGGGTATGGTGAGAAGAATGAAGAGAGTCTGAAACCCTGGGAAATGGACAGGGTATGGTGAGAAGAATGAAGAGAGTCTGAAACCCTGGGAAATTGACAGGGTATGGTGAGAAGAATGAAGAGAGTCTGAAACCCTGGGAAATGGACAGGGTATGGTGAGAAGAATGAAGAGAGTCTGAAACCTTGGGAAATGGACAGGGTATGGTGAGAAGAATGAAGAGAGTCTGAAACCTTGGGAAATGGACAGGGTATGGTGAGAAGAATGAAGAGAGTCTGAAACCTTGGGAAATGGACAGGGTATGGTGAGAAGAATGAAGAGAGTCTGAAACCTTCGGAAATGGACAGGGTATGGTGAGAAGAATGAAGAGAGTCTGAAACCTTGGGAAATGGACAGGGTATGGTGAGAAGAATGAAACGAGTCTGAAACCTTGGGAAATGGACAGGGTATGGTGAGAAGAATGAAACGAGTCTGAAAACTTGAATATTTAAATATAAAAATATTCCGTTTTCAGTTGGCTTTCTCACATTCAACTGACTTGGCTACTCTCATACAATTCTAAAGAGTCAACATACAACAACAACATAAACATTTTGTAAAAAGGTATTAATTATCATCTTATCTTGTAGATACATTTTCATCATGTAATTCTCAACATATCCCTAGGAACAGAAAGTTACAATGTTTCCCTTCGTTTACAGTGTGTGAATGACAGGCTTGCTTGACTGGAGCTAACTTTAGCCAAAATTAATTAAACTATAAAAACATCATCAAGGAATAAAAACAATTACATGATTACACTCTGGTTAACTTGGTGTTTCATATCCTATGTGTTATAACTCGCTTATCGTGATGATAACATTTAAAATATTTTGTTTATCTGGCGCTTCTCTTCAGTTTTCTTTTGGCTCTCATTCAACTGACTCAAGGACTAAGGAGGCTGGTGCCACTGTAGAGTGAGAGCGCATCAAGCAACTACTAGAGTGAGCGTCTCTCTCTGCGGGCCAAAACAAGCTTAACACACCTTGACTGTAAATACTGTAAATTATTATGTCAAAGATTAGCCTACCATATACACTATATACAGTTGAAGTCGGAAGTTTACATACACTAGGTTGACTGTGCCTTCAAACAGCTTGGAAAATTCCAGAAAATGATGTCATGGCTTTAGAAGCTTCTGATAGGCTAATTGACATCAATTGTGTCAATTGGAGATGTACCTGTGGATGTATTTTAAGGCCTACCTTCAAAAACTCAGTGCCTCTTTGCTTGACATCATGAGAAAATCAAAAGAAATCAGCGCAAGACCTCAGAAAAACAATTGTAGGTCTCCACAAGTCTGGTTCATCCTTGGGAGCAATTTCCAAACGCCTGAAGGTACCACGTTCATCTGTACAAACAATAGTACGCAAGTATAAACACCATGGGACCACGGAGCCGTCATTCCGCTCAGGAAGGAGACTCGTTTTGTCTCCTAGAGATGAACGTACTAAGGTGCAAAAAGTGCAAATCAATCCCAGAACAACAGCAAAGGACCCTGTGAAGATGCTGGAGGAAACCGGTACAAAGTATCTATATCTACAGTAAAACGAGTCCTATATCGACATAACCTGAAAGGCCACTCAGCAAGGAAGAAGCCACTGCTCCAAAAACCACCATAAAAAAGCCAGACTACGATTTGCAGCTGCACATGGGGACAAAGATCGTACTTTTTGGAGAAATGTCCTCTGATCTGATGAAACAAAAATAGAACTGATTGGCCATAATGACCATCGTCATTTTTGGATGGAAAAGGGGGAGGCTTGCAAGCCGAAGAACACCATCCCAATCGTGAAGCACGGGGGTGGCAGCATGATGTTGTGGGGGTGTTTTGCTGCAGTTGTGGCTGAAATACATTTAAACTCAGTTTTTCACAATTCCTGACATTTAATCCTAGTAAAAATTCCCTTGTTTTAGGTCAGTTAGGATCACCACTTTATTTTAAGAATGTGAAATGTCAGAATAATAGTAGTGAGAATGGTTTATTTCTTTCATCAGAGGATCTCTCTTTCACCTGCCGCTGACAATAACTGCATGCAAGATGTTCTACATCATTGTAATGATATGTCTGAATTGCAGTTTGTCATAATTTTGGCAGATTAACTTGTGCTTTTTTCTAAAGTCTTAACTCATGTTTTTCTTCTTTTTTTCTTCTACTCTGGGACCAGTAACAACCCTTACTATACTGGTGGTAGGTAGTCCATCGGCTTTGGAGTTGGACCTGCGACAGCAGTTGGTGCTATGGCTGAAAGATGGCCGGTTTGAATCCCGGGCTGTGCACTGGAAAAAAAATGGGTGGAATTGATTTGACAACTGGAAGGCTTCTGGCTTCACATCCTCAACACATTCCCCTACTGTTGGGCCCTTGAGCAAGGCCCTTAACCCCACAACATGCTCTTCATTCAGGTGCACTGCACTGCAGCTTGAACCTGTCTCTCAACTGTATTTGTGAAGTCTGCTGTTTGGGGGGGTTGAGAATGGAGCAGAATACAAATTTTTGTTGATGGTAACTAATGAACAGAGTTGTATTGTATTGTATTAAATATGTCAGCCAGAGTTGACATGGGCCTTCATTTAAACAATGAGATGCCTCCCTGGCCTCCAGTGCACATTTCCAAACAATGTTGGCATATAATGACAATAAATTATTAAAGCTATGCTTATATTCTCTTGTCCATTATTTAATTGTTTATTCATTTTTGTTCTTAGAAAAATAGTAGTAGCCATAATTCATAAATGGCACAATGCAGGGTTCTCTATGCAACCATGTTGGTTCAGTGAAGATTCCGATCAAAGAACCCTATAAAAGGGTGCTATATAGAGCTTTTAGGGGTTCAATATTTGAAGCAAGTGACATTTTTATTTTAAGAGTGTACAAATAAAGTCCTTACAAAAGGTAAGTGTGGCTTGTAGTGAACCATGTTCCTCCCAGTGTAAGTGGTCTGTTTCTCTGAGATGTTCAGCTGTAGACAGGGATAACTCAACACTCTCAGCACTAACACTAACTAATGATCCTGTCCCCTGTCCTCTCTGTGAAATGGATGGGCTTGTGTCCCTCTCTCGCTCCACTCCTCCTCTATAGCTCTAGATATAGGTGATTTAGGATGGACAGATGTGACCAGGCTATAGGACCAAGCTCAGTGGAGATTGTCAGGTCTGTGTGTGTGTCAGTGTTTTGTGAGGAGGTGTATATCGAGGAGGAGGGGAGTAAAACCCACTGATCCTTTATGTTTGACCTCAGTTTAGCATTACAGACAACTGATAAAGTACAGAACCGATTGATTGTGTGTGTGTGTGTGTGTGTGTCTGTCAGCTCAGGCACTGATAAAGGATGTGTATTGTTTGGACTGGTCCTCTTATTCAGCTGCAGTGAAAGCCATAAAGATAACCATCAGGTTTATTGACCTGTATTCTACTTCTCTCCATGGAGAGAGATTATTCATCTCTGACAGTAATTGTCCATGGCCCACGGCCCCTATTGCTTATGTTTGTTGAACATCATCCACACTTTCACCATTAGATCATTACTGCAGTGACATCGATACTGCCATCCAGTAATCACAGATCCAACATTACTGGATGTGTATAACGTTGGTGATCTCGCTCGCAAGATGAGCAAACTTGCCAGATACCTGATAATTAATTTGTGTTAGCTTGCCAAGCTAATGCCTAGGCGTTAGCTCAGCAGGCTACCAGAGTCTAATGGCACGACGGAATAGGGGGAAGGAAGGACGCAATTGTTTTCAAACTGTTCAAATAAGACCTCACAAGTTTGCCTCCATTTCAGCTGTTCCAAATTAATTCTAAAACAATTGGACATCAGGCTTAACTCCCTGTGACACATGGAGCCCCCCTCTGCCCTGATCAAAGGGACGGCAGGGGTACTGTATTAACCCCCTATGGATGTTCAATGATTCACCCCCACCCGACCTCTGACCCCCTGCCTCTTGCCTGTCTCCTCTGGTACTTCATGCTGATTGGATTGCAGATGATGTTGAATGTGTTACTAATTTGTCTAATGGATGGTTCTCTCTCTCTCTCTCTCTCTCTCTCTCTCTCTGTCTCTCTCATAAACAGACATGTTCTTGTTCTGGACTAATTCAAGCCATGTAACACCACTCACTCTCTAAAATATGATGATTATTATTTCTACTGCTTCTGTAGGAGTTGGCAGAACACTTCACTGAACATAGAACGATTTGACTCTTTTAAAAATAGTTTTTATCCTGAGGAATGTTAAAAGTGTTCTGTTTGAAGGAGGTGAAACAGTAGCGTCTGTGTTTCCCTAACCACTCTGCTTTGGGCACTGCCCACAAAGAGGGAACGAGGAGTCGAGAGCCAGTGCCATTTTAGCTGTGGAGAAGTTATTGTTATGTCTACTGCAAGGAGGTGTACCATTACTAGCTAGGCTATGGGCTAGTCCCACTCTCCCTTTCTTTGTTCTTCTCCTCCACTCTCTCTTTCATTCTCAGACTTAGTGGAATCATTTAGGTGGCTTCAGCATGAAAGGAGAGGGAGATGGGGGGTACATGGTTTTGTTCAGTGAGTCTTGTCGAACCTTGAGCCAGTGCATGTGTGTGTGATGTCTAGACCCTTGTCACTGTGGACTGACGTTTGCCTGACCACTGAGTCAATAAACAAGACTAGTGTGATGGGTTTCAGACAGGTTTTTACTAATAACATCTACATGTATCCATTTTTAAGAACACACACTATTTGGTATTTTTCCGGACACTAAACTACAGGATCATACACACACAGTCATGCACAAGCATACACACATACCCAAACGCACACACACACACACACACACACGCACGCACGCACACGCACGCACACACACACACACACACGCGCGCGCGCACGCATGCACACACACACACACACACACACATACACACATACACACACACACTGCTTTCATGGTAGTTAAAGTTGAGCAGTAACTGAAACCTCAGTTTGCTAACGTAGGTGTTTTATTCATAAGTGATTTAGGACTTCTAGGTCAGTAAATCTGTAAAACTGTTCCACTTTTACAAAGCTCATAAAAATATACATTACGTGTGACAGATGTCTGGGTTAATAATCACATACAGTTTCACATGCACAACGCCCAGGATGGAAATATGATCTCCACTGATTAAGGGTGAGGTAGCAGATGCAGTATTTCAGCTGTGAGTGACATCACGTTACTGTTGTCTCGCATGCTGAAGTATTTTGACATTTAGCCTACCTCAGAAAAACAGCAAGGCAAAATGCTGTGAAAGTTGAGTGAAATACATACATATACAGCAATACATACAATATAAAAGATACACTATATATATAAGAAGTCTGTCTTTAGCGTCACGGGGAGGGTGAGGGGGTAAGATTAGGTTTCTGTGGCCGTGAATTCCCAGGCATGGTGAATACATTAGAGCACAGCTGCATTTCCCCTGGCTTATCAGAATCAGATTGTTCATGTACGTATTAGACATTAGCGATGAACAATTAATCAAAGTACAGTAGATGAGCATCAAACATAGTTTTTATTGAACAAAATGCTGACAGCTGTGCCATACAGGATTGCAAAATAGATGGGAAGAGATTTTGAATGTATCGATTCCGTGTTACATGGTGTATTAACTGATACACAAAACAGGGCTTGATTCAACATTTGAAGTGTTTCAATCTAAATTGTAATGTACAATTCTTGCCACCAACATAATGTTCCATATATACAGTACCAGTCAAAAGTTTGGACACCCCGACTCATTCCAGGGTTTTTCTTTCTTTTTACTATTTTATACATTGTAGAATCATAGCGAAGACATCAAAACTATGAAATAGCACATATGAAATCATGTAGTAACCAAAAAAAAACGTTAAACAACTCAAAATGTATTTAATATTTCAGATTCTTCACAGGAGCCACACTTTGCCTTGATGACAGCTTTGCACACCTGGAATGCTTTTCCAAAATTAGTAGGTGTTTCTGAACTTTTGACTGGTACTGTATATATGGGGCATACAACAATCTCAGCTCTGCAGATTTTGCTGCGAAATGTCAGAATAATTAGATAATTTATTCTGGATTTTTCCTCGTCACAGGTTCAAGAATGGCTGAAAAATCACAACGTTCATTTAAAATGAACTCTACAAATAGCAATGTTGGACCATTTGGAAAGCCATCAATCAACAATATCAATCATTCAAATGTATTTATAAAGCCCTTTTTACATCAGTCGGTGGCACAAAGTGCGATACAGAAACCTAGCCTAAAACCCCAAACAGCAAGCAATGCAGATGTAGAAACTCTTAGGGCATTGTCTTCATCTTTAACTCACAATCTGTGGATACTATGCAATTAGAAAGGTTCAAATTCTTGTAAGACATCACATTTGAAAAATATATGGCACAATCAATAGAGGGTGGTTAACAGATATAGGTGGGATGGGCTGAAAGTGGCTGAGGGGTGGGATTAAAAAGTTAATGATTGGTAATAGATTATTCATGAAAACACTACTGTATATACTGTAGGTGTGATGACTGTGATAGAGGAACTGGATTATGAGCTGTCTTGTTTGCTAAATGAACAAACAAGGTAGGCAGTAGCATGGGGCATATAGCCATAGAAGCACAGTGACATGTGCCTCAATGCGATCATATTTGTGGTTTATTGGGGCTGTGATTTCAGTTAGTTATTTTTGGGCACCCATCCCATGAGAGTGAATGTCATTCCAGTTCATCTGAATGTCATTCCAGGGCATTGCTTGCTATGAATTCTATCTGATGGTGTTTGTATGCTTAGGTAAAAAGGCAATTAACCTTTTCACACGTACCAACAAATGGGTGGGATCATTCGTACGATCCAACCGGTTTGATTAGAACGCTTATTTAGAATGTCCAGTTTCGATTGACACAACAGTTAGCATTTGAGTTAGCCACATTGTTTTATTTTACAGAAAGATTTTTCACAAACACAGTCCTTACAAAGTTATGTCCTGAATGTGACCAGTTTATTTTTGGACGCAATGTTCAGACACTCACAGAAGTAGCTGCAGCATAACATAATCATCCAAATCGGGAAATGTAGAATACATTTGTCCTAGCGCTAAAGGAGGAAAGATTGACATAACACAAGCGGTCATATTTAGAGAACTCTTGGCTGACAGAAACCACAATATGAATTAGCTAATATCAATTACTATTTATAATTCATCACATCACGGTTCAGCTCAACATTGATCTAAATAATTGAGTAAAACACTTTTCCAGAAATCAAATGTAATCCGATGATGGGCAGTTTGTGCACGTCGCCCATGTTTGATTTTTGGCGTCAACCAAAGATAATAAGAGGAGACAAGATGAGTTTGTTCTGTTTGCAGTATGTACAGTATATTAAAGGGGGTGTGTCATCTACGGTCGTCTACGATCATTTACTTCTGGAAGTTTACTCGAAAGATAAGTGAACAATTCCTTCACCTCATTATAACATTTTTGGTCTGACAGATGTTTACGTGACACGCAGAATGCATTGTATGATGTCAACAAACATGGCGCCACACATAGCTGGCAAGAACACTGCCATTCAAAAGTTTGGGGTCACTTAGAAATGTCCTTGTTTTTGAAGGAAAAGCACATTTTTTGTCCATTGAAGTAACATCAAATTGATCAGAAATACAGTGTAGACATTGTCAATGTAGTAAATTACTATTGTAGCTGGAAACGGCAAATTTTTCATGGAATGTCTACATAGGCGTAGAGAGGCCCATTATCAGCAACCATCACTCCTGTGTTTCAATGCCACGTTGTGTTAGCTAATCCAAGATTATAATTTTAAAATGCTAATTGATCATTAGAAACCGATTTGAAATTATGTTAGCACTTGAAAACGGTTGTCCTGATTAAAGAAGCAATAAAACTGGCCTTCTTTAGACTATTTGAGTACCTGGAACATCAGCTTCATTAAATAGTACCCGCAAAACACCAGTCTCAACGTCAACAGTGAAGAGGCGACTCCGGGATGCTGGCCTTCTAGGCAGAGTTCCTCTGTCCAGTGTCTGTGTTCTTTTGCCAATCATAATCTTTTATTTTTCTTGGCCAGACTGAGATATGGCTTTTTCTATGCAAATTTGCCTAGAAGGCCAACATCCCGGAGTCGCCTCTTCACTGTTGACGTTGGGACTGGTGTTTTGTGGGTACTATTTAATGAAGCTGCCAGTTGAGGTCTTCTGAGGTGTCTGTTTCTCAAACTAGACACTCTAATGTACTTGTCCTCTTGCTCAGTTGTGCACCGGGGCCTCCCACTCCTCTTTCTATTCTGCCTAGCGCCAGTTTGCACTGTTCTATGAAGGGAGTAGTACACAGCGTTGTAAGAGATCTTCAGTTTCTTGGCAATTTCTTGCATGGAATAGCCTTCATTTTTTAGAACAAGAATAGACTGATGAGTTTCAGAAGAAAGTACTTTGTTTCTAGCCATTTTGAGGTTTAAAAAATAAATAATAATCACCTTTCTTTAACTAGGTAGGCCAGTTGAGAACAAGTTCTCAATTACAACTGCGACTTGGCCAAGATAAAGCAAAGCAGTGCGACAAAAACAACGACACAGAGTTACACATGGGATAAACAAACGTGCAGTCAATTACACAATAGAAACATCTATGTACAGTGTGTGCAGATGTAGTAAGATTAGGGGGGTAAGGCAATAAATAGGCCATCGTTGCAAAATAATTACAATTTAGCATTAACACTGGAGTGATAGATGTGCAGATGATGATGTGCAGGTAGAGATACTGGGGTGCAAAAGAGCAACAACAAAAATAAGTTATAATAATAATATGGGGATGAGGTAGTTGGGTGGGCTATTTAAGGATGGGCTGTGTACAGGTGCAGTGATCAGTAAGCTGCTCTGACAGCTGATGCTTAAAGTTAGTGAGGGAGAAAAAAGTCTCCAACTTCAGTGATTTTTTCAATTTGTTCCAGTCATTGGCAGCAGAGAACTGGAAGGAAATGTGGCCAAAGAGGAATTGGCTTTGGGGATGACCAGTGAAATATACCTGCTGAAGCGTGTGCTAGGGTGTTGCTATGGTGGCCAGTGAGCTGAGATAAGGCAGGGCTTTACCTCGCAAAGACTTATAGATGACCTGGAGCCAGTGGGTTTGGAGGTGAATATGTAGCAAGGGCCACCCAACGAGAGCATACAGGTCACAGTTGTGGGTAGCATATGGAGCTTTGGTGACAAAACGGATGGCATTGTGATAAACTACATCCAATTTTCTGAGTAGGGTGTTAGAGGCTATTTTGTAAATGATGCCGAGGTCAAGGATTGGTAGGATAGTCTGTTTTACGAGCGTATGTTTGGCAGCATGAGTGAAGGAGGCTTTGTTGCGAAGTAGGAAGCTGATTCCAGATTTCATTTTGAGTTGGAGATGCTTAATATGAGTCTGTAAGGAGAGGTTAAAGTCTAACCAGACAACTAGGTATTTGTAGTTGTACACATATTCTAAGTCAGAAGCGTCCAGAGTAGTGATGCTAGTCAGGCGGGCACCTGCCCTTTCCCTTGACTGCACCTGTACACATATTCTAAGTCAGAACCGTCCAGAGTAGTGATGCTAGTCAGGCGGGCACCCGCCCTTTCCCTTGTGTGCACCTGTACACATATTCTATATCAGAACCGTCCAGAGTAGTGATGCTAGTCGGGCGGGCACCCGCCCTTTCCCTTGTGTGCACCTGTACACATATTCTATATCAGAACCGTCCAGAGTAGTGATGCTAGTCGGGCGGGCACCCGCCCTTTCCCTTGTATGCACCTGTACACATATTCTATATCAGAACCGTCCAGAGTAGTGATGCTAGTCGGGCGGGCACCCGCCCTTTCCCTTGTCTGCACCTGTACACATATTCTAAGTCAGAACCGTCCAGAGTAGTGATGCTAGTCGGGCGGGCACCCGCCCTTTCCCTTGTCTGCACCTGTACACATATTCTATATCAGAACCGTCCAGAGTAGTGATGCTAGTCGGGCGGGCACCCGCCCTTTCCCTTGTGTGCACCTGTACACATATTCTATATCAGAACCGTCCAGAGTAGTGATGCTAGTCGGGCGGGCACCCGCCCTTTCCCTTGTATGCACCTGTACACATATTCTATATAAGAACCGTCCAGAGTAGTGATGCTAGTCGGGCGGGCACCCGCCCTTTCCCTTGTCTGCACCTGTACACATATTCTAAGTCAGAACCGTCCAGAGTAGTGATGCTAGTCGGGCGGGCACCCGCCCTTTCCCTTGTCTGCACCTGTACACATATTCTATATCAGAACCGTCCAGAGTAGTGATGCTAGTCGGGCGGGCACCCGCCCTTTCCCTTGTCTGCACCTGTACACATATTCTAAGTCAGAACCGTCCAGAGTAGTGATGCTAGTCGGGCGGGCACCCGCCCTTTCCCTTGTCTGCACCTGTACACATATTCTATATCAGAACCGTCCAGAGTAGTGATGCTAGTCGGGCGGGCACCCGCCCTTTCCCTTGTCTGCACCTGTACACATGCACGGGCAACAATCAGAGTGCTATTCGCTTTCAATTTGATGTCGGCATTTGAACTTGGCCTTGTAAGTCTTGTTGTAACCTGATAGCCAGGGGTTCATTTAATTGGGAATTGTGAAGTTTGGAGCTCTCCGTTTTTGGTTGACCATTAGAAACCAAAAGCTGTTTTATGCATGTTAAAATATTTAACTTATTTGTTATTTTCATTTATTTTCCCAGGAGGCTAGTGCAAGGTTGGTTTCATGTAGGCCTATTCATATGAAAATAACAACTGAACAACTTGCTATTTAGAGCGTTTCCCCAAAAGACATGTCTTTTTTTACTTCAAAAACAATAGCAATTGTAGGCTATAACAAATGTGCATTGTCATGCAGTGACAGAATGATAATTTAGATACTGCAAACAAATAATGATTACCTAGTTGGGCTAACTTTTTAAAAACTTCTTGCTGTAGGCCTACATCATCATCCTCTGCCTGCATCTCTACCTGTAGCCTACCTGTCTCTGGTATATTGCATCTCCACTTCCACCTCTCATCAGTCTTGCCTGTCCATCTTCCTGAATTAAAATTAGATATTCTAACAGATCAATCTTGCTGGCAAAAAGTGAAAGGCTGTTTTTCTGTATATAATGAGCACCCAGATGCTGCGTAGGCTACACAATAATATCAGACATAGATAAGCTGGCCAACTCCTCGTTGCCTACTATGTTGCAATATTAATATTCTCAGAGCTGCCCCGTTCATTGATACAATTTTTAAATATCTCAGAAACACCTTGTTGAGGCAATGCTTCAATATTCTCAGAATGTTTCCCTTCCCTGGTGTAATAACGTAACTGTGAGTCCAGAACCAGGTGCAGGTGAAACGTTTAATAAAGCAACAAAACCAGTAACGAGACAATTCCATAATTCCACAGCGCTACTTGACACTCACCTGGACTCCGTCACCTACTTGATTACTTGCCCTATTTATGTCACTCCCTTTGGTTCCTACCCCAGGCGTTATTGTTTCTGTTTCAGTTTCATGTTGGTGTGTTGTTCATGTATCTTGTTTTGTTCATGTTCGTGTATTTATGAAATATATTCACTCCCTTACCTTGCTTCCCCACTCTCAGCGTACATCGTTACAGAATAACGCTTCACCAAAGGGAAGCATCAGAGAATGTTTTTTTCTCTTTGTGTTGGAGGTGATGTCGGGTCTGGGGTCCGCTGCCGGTGGATCTTCAGGATATCATGCCTCAGCCGGTACATCAGGGTGTCAAGACTCTGTTGGTGGGTCAAGCGTCTGTTGCCGAGTCTACTGAGGATGCCTCAGCTAACTCGTCAGGTTTTCAATACTCGGTAGACTTGGCAGGCTCCCATGCCACAGCTGGCTCGCCAGGCTCCAGCTCTTCAAGCTGCTCATCAGGTTCCTGTGCCTTTACGGAGGTGACCGATCCACTCCTGATCCCCGGGAACGTTTCTCCAGTCGGCATCCTGCGGCTCAAGCCGCGAATCGGAGCGGTGGTGCTCTTTCGTCTGCTCCTTCTTCGGCCCTCTAGGTCACCAGGCTCCCACGCCCCACCAGGCTCGACGGGTTCCCGCGCTTCAGCAGAGGTGTCCAGTTTGCTCCTGATCCCCGGGATCGTCCCTATTGTTGGCGTCCTGCATCTGGAGCCGCGCATCAGGGGGGGGGGGGGGGGGGGGGGGGGTACTGTCACGTATACTCCCTCTCTGGCCTCTAGGTCACCAGACTGCTGATTATTACGCACACCTGTCACCATCGTCACGCACACCAGTGTTTATTGACACTCACCTGGACTCAGCTCCTTGATTACTTGCCCTACTTATGTCACTCCCTTTGGTTACTTCCACAGGCATTATTGTTTGCTGTATCTGTTTCATGTCGTTGCGCTGTTCAGGTTTCTTGTTTTGTTAGTTTATTTATTAAATGTATTCGCTCCCTCAACTTGCTTCCCGCCTCTAATTGTACATCGTTACACCTGGCGAACAATGCAGTCAGGCAAATACAAAAATGTATTGGCCGCACACATTATAAGGAACATCTGTGAACACAGAGCAACACTTTTGGTGGGAAGCACACTAGACAATGACCCTGTATGCGCCATTCCACAAGGGTGACTTCCTATTGCCTGTAGCAGGGGCCCTGCAACGTTTTTCATATGAGTGACATTTTCCAATTGATCCTAGAATTTCTAGGTCTGTGTGCCAGTTATGATTTTGATATAAGCATTGTAGGCTCCTCAACTGTGCCCAGAAATTTTTTAAATGCCCACAAGCTGAATAGCCTAATTCTAGCTGGCTACTAGACAGAGGCCAGTCCATTCAGCCACACCACAGGGAGCTTCACTGTGTATCGAGGCGCTGTCCATTAAGCGGTGCTGAATCACGGGTGAGGCCTTAATGTGTAGATTGTTCTTCTTTCCTTGGTCGAGATTGTTTGTCTTGATGTGTTCTTGTTGATTGTAAGCCTAATGAATTCCTTTGACGTATGCCTTTTATTTCAATGCATGTGTAGGATTTATCTGGTATGGTTTGCATTCGCAGTCAGCTGTTTTATGCTCTGGTTGCACAGTACGTGCTGTTCCACAAGTAGGCTACATAAGTCAATGTAGCCTATGTATGATGAAGTTGAGTAGTACATTGTACACACCATTCCAAAGACTGTTAAACCTAATATAAACCTAATATTGCGGTGATGATGCCTGGGGGACATTTTTGTTAGTTTGTTCTGTTCTCCAAATAGCATTTTAGAGTTAAAAAAAAGACACAAAATTTGCTTCTACTGGTGGGGTTATTTCTACACACCCCACTTTACCATACCCTAGGTTTAGCTGAACTGACAACTCCCCTCATCGGGGGAAAGAAATGTAGCACCCCCACCCCCTAACTACTTCCAGCGGCTATGGTCATGCACCATAAGACAGCATCTCTGTCCAAGTAACGTATTGAGCTGTACAGTTATATATTCTTTTTTTTCTCTCATCCACCAGAGGACCAAATTATCTTTGAATTGCATGTTTTGTTTTTACATATACAGTACATTTTACACACATTTGACATACATGGTACTTTAAAACACAACATTCACAGACATGTTTTTTTTAATACACATTACATTTTTGATAGATAGTACTCAGACATCATCAGTATACAATATACACTGAGTGTACAAAACATTATGAACTTTCCATGACATAGACTGGGCAGGTGAATCCAGGTGAAAGCTATGATCCCTTATTGATGCCACTTGTTAAATCCACTTCAGTCAGTGTAGATAAAGGGTAGGAGACAGGTAAAAAAATAAAAATATTATCCTGGAGACAATTGAGACATGGATTGTGTATGTGTGACATTCAGAGGGTGAATGGGCAAGGCAAAATATTTAAGTGCCTTTGAACGGGGTATGGTAGTAGGTGCCAGACTCCCCAGTGTCCAGAACTGCAACACTACTGGGTTTTTCACACTCAACAGTTTCCCGTGTGTATCAAGAATAGTCCACCATCCAAAGGACATCCAGCCAACTTGACACAACTGTGGGAACAATTGGAATCAACATGGGCCAGCATCCCTGTGGAACGGTTTTGACACCTTGTAGAGTCCATGTCCTGATAGCAAGGGGATAGCAAGATAAATAAAACACAAAGGCATGAAGCTATAGGTAGGTATGTACATGTCGGCAGTGATAAAGGGGGCACCAGGATAGATAATAATTAGAGTAAAAAACTAGGTAGCTGCAACATATAAGATGAGTGTATACAGGACCTTCAGAAAGTATTCACACCCCTTGACTTTGTCCACATTTTGTTGTGTTACAGCCTGAATTTAAAATGGATTCAATTGAGATTGTGTGTCACAATACCCCATAAGGTCAAAGTGTTTTTTACAAATAAATAAAAAATGAAAAGCTGGCTTGGCAAAAAAAATGTGGCACAGAAATCTACTTCATGTCCTGAATATAAAACGTTATGTTTGGGGAAAATCCAAAACAACACATCACTGAGTACCACTCTTCATATTTTCAAGAATGCTGGTGGCTGCATCAATACATTTACATTTTTACATTGAAGTAATTTACCAGACGCTCTGACTCACAGTAGTGAGTGCATACATTTTCATACTGTTATGTGTATGCTTGTCATCGGCAGACTACGGAGTTTTTTTTAGGATACAAAGAAACAGAATGGAGTTAAGCACAGGAAAAAGGTTTTCCTAGAGGAAAACCTGGTTCAGGCTGCTTTCCAACAGACACTGGGAGATGAATTCACCTTTCAGCAGGACAATAACCTAAAACACAAGGCCAAATATGCACTGAAGTTCCTTACCAAGACAACATTGAATGTTCGTGAGTGACCTAGTTAAAGTTTTGACTTAAATCGGCTTGAAAATATATGGCAAGACTTGAAAATAGCTGTCTAGCAATGAACAACAGCCAACTTGACAGAGCTTGAATATATATTTTTTTTAATGTGCAAATATTGTATTTCATTTTCAAAACATTAAAAAAAATTCTAAAAACATGTTTTCACTTTGTCATTATAGGGTGTTGTGTGTAGAAGGGTGAGAGAACAATACGTTGATTTAGAATTCAGGCCGTAACATAACAAAATGTGGAATACAACAAGGTGTATGAACACTTTCTGAAGGCACTGTACATGTGTGAAAGTGTGTGTGTGTGTTTGTGTGTGTGTGTGTGTGTTTGTGTGTGAGCGTGTGTGTGTGTGTGTGTGTGTGTGTGTGTGTGTGTGTGTGTGTGTGTGTGTGTGTGTGTGTGTGTGTGTGTGTGTGTGTGAGCGTGTGTGTGTGTGTGAGCGTGTGTGAGCGTGTGAGCGTGTTAGTGCAAAACAGAGTCAATGCAGGTAATCTAGGTAGTCATTTGATGAACTATTATGCAGTCTTATGTCTCGGAGATAGAAGCTGTCTCAGAGCCTGTTGGTCCGAGACCCGATGCTCCGGTACCGCTTGCCGACTGTAGCAGAGAACAACACTTTTCAACACCGTATTTGTAACGGATGATTTAACAGAACCGTAAGCTCAACCCACAGCAGTAGAACCAAGGCATCTTGGCGCGACTGTGGTAAAAGGTAAATGTCCCTATCCCAGTTCGTGTCATCTCTGTGTGGATAAACATGCTGGTACAACTCAGGAAGACTCACAGTGAAATATTAATGACAGATAATAAATTAATGTGGAGGTTGAACAGGCTGAGAACAGTGAAGCAAGGCCCTTAGAGCTCTGCTGATCCTGCCAGTTATCCAAAGGAATTCCTAAAGACTACTCCCTTATGACAGGTAGGCTCACTGTATTTAATATACTTAACTCGAATATACTGGGTCAAAGATCACCTTCACAATGTGCACCTATTAGTAAACAGTACTGTGCACTAGTTTACTAGTCCTGCAGAGGGATTTAGTGGTAGGAATGCTAAACGTTTGTCAAGATGACTGGCAGCAGGTAATGTACACCCTAACAACGCTAATTTAGCGTAAACATCTGTAACCGGTTCATAAACAGCGTTTATGTGCTTTTACGCTCCATTACATCCCTGGCTGCATGGACATATAGGGTGGATAGGGTGGATAGGGTGGGGCTGCATGGACATATAGGGTGGATAGGGTGGATAGGGTGGGGCTGCATGGACATATAGGGTGGATAGGGTGGATAGGGTGGGGCTGCATGGACATATAGGGTGGATAGGGTGGATAGGGTGGGGCTGCATGGACATATAGGGTGGATAGGGTGGATAGGGTGGGGCTGCATGGACATATAGGGTGGATAGGGTGGGGCTGCATGGACATATAGGGTGGATAGGGTGGAGAGGGTGGATAGGGTGGGGCTGCATGGACATATAGGGTGGATAGGGTGGGGCTACATGGACATATAGGGTGGATAGGGTGGGGCTGCATGGATGTTGAGGACAGAACACTGTCCCCAGTCATTTATTCATAGCTCTGTGCTTTTCACTCTGTTTTCTGATACATTTTTCATTAAGAAACAGTCAATTACCAACAACGTGTGGTTTATTGTTTTATAAATACTGCATGGACTACTCTGTCTATTTAACCATACTCTGTCTCTGTAACTACAAAATGTTTACTAAAACATTGTTCTGTCCTCATACTGTTGCGGCATATTTTCCTAGCACATCTCACCCATGAGGGTTTTAACTGTCTGGCATGTCTAAGGGACACATTTCATTTTAACTTTAGTCCTCAGAATTAGGCAATGAAGGGCCCTGCCTCAGTGTTTCCATTGTGGTAGACAGTTGCTGAGTATAAAATATTTCCATAGACTAACCAGTGGTAGAATAGGTTCCCTCACTCTAGCCAGTCCTGGTAGCTCCTTCAGTGATGAAAGACAGACCCTTCTCTCTCCCAGGTCAGAGCCCTAGCTGCCTAAACAGCTGGATTCCATCACTGAGGGAAACGTTTGTATGTGTATGTGTGTGTTTGTGTGTGTCCATTCTGACCAGGATACCAATGCATCTATCTCATCGTTACAGGCAACTCAATATCCGTGGCAATGGGAGAGACTGTGTATCTATGTCATAGGTCTATTCTCAGGTGTATGGCACACACACACACACACAAACACACACACACACACACACACACACACATACACACACACACACACACACACACACACACACACACACACACACACACACACACACACACATCACTCTTCTGTCATTCAGAGATATTTTTATTAATTCATGGGTCATTCATTCTGCTATAAGACAGACAGAAACAGAAGACTTTCCCTGACAAATCACAGAAGAACCCACTAAATGCATTATCATTAGCCCAGCCACTGCATCATAACGGGCCGTAACAGTGAGACCAGTCATTTATATCTGGGTACATTTCTTCAGCATTGAACCTGTTACAGTAACTATTCAGATGGTGAATGCGTATTGTAGGGGGTATGTGGGTAAATGGAAAAGGATTGACTGTGTAGACAGTCTTGTATTGACGGGGGTCAGTATGTGGTTAGGGAGATGTCTGTACATCAGGGGTCGGCAACAGACGCAAGCCAAAACCGTCCCGCAAGGAATTCTGGAATTCTGCAAAAATAAATGTTAATATAGTAAATATTACCCCAATTATTCCCACAAATTAAAATAATTTACATATGTGATTGTGTGTCAATGGAATCAAGGTACATGGGGGGGGCAGGGGGTGCAGCGATGGGGGATGGTATTGTTTGAGAGGGGCTGAGTGAGTTCTGATGGGGGATCCTGAATCCCAATGGGAATTAACAGAACCCCTCCACCCAATCCAATCCATAACATACCACAACCACTCTACTGCCTGATAAACGCAACCCCTTCCCCCTCTCACCCCAGACACATCTGAGTTTAAAGCTCTTCAGTCCTTTGAGGTGAGACCACTTGAGGTCCTCTCAGTTGAGTTTAGACTCTGCCTCCTTGAAACACAGAAACTCTCTTTGAGCTCTGTATATCCAGGGACCTACTGGATACTGTCTGAATAATAAAGGACATATCTGTTAAATTAGACTAACGTAATTTTGTGTGTTTCTGAACTGTAACTGAGCTGAAAGGAAAGGCAGAGGAGACCAATATTCTGAGGTTTACAAGGTTGTAAAGATGAAATCAGACACCGTGACCGAGAAAAGGAGAGTGAGAAGGAGAGAGAGGAGAGAGAGTGAGAGTTTGTGTCAGGTTCAGGAGATTTGATAGCACAAGAGAGAGGAGTGAAGAAAGGAGGAGAGGAAAGGAGCGAGAGGAATGGAGAGGGGTAATGGAAGATAGATAGGAAGAGAAGTGGGGGGGGGGGGGGTGATAGGGGGTGATGAGTGGAGTGAGGTGGAAAGAAGAGAGGAGGAAAAGAGGAGTTAAGACATGAGGAGGAGAGGTGGAGAAAGGGACAGAAATAAGTACAGAGTTGAAGAAGTGGAGGAGAACAGTTGAAGGGGTGACGAGAGGAGGAGAGGGAGCAGTGGAGGACTCTTGAGTTGTCCTGAATACATTCCCTAAAAGGAATGGATGGGTACTCACCACTCTCTGTCTAGGAGTCTGAACACAGGAGGTTGGTTCCACTCTTCTAGCAAACTGATAACCTTCCATGAGATTTAATTATAATTCAATCCCAGCTGTCAACAGATGGGAAAGAAGACAAAGTGTGATTTATCAATCTCAAGTGGGCCATTCACCAGTCATCCATCTCAACAATAGTTCTGTCTGGTTTCAGCGTAGCAGATAGGGTTACATCCTCAGAATAATGAACTAGTGTCGCAACGCTGCCAGTCCCCAGTTTCAGATAAAAGCTCCTGTCTGTTCCACCTCTTAATCCAGCCTGTTTAGGAAGTACTATGTGTGACACTCGTTCTGTGTGTGTGTGTGTGTGTGTGTGTGTGTGTGTGTGTGTGTGTGTGTGTGTGTGTGTGTGTGTGTGTGTGTGTGTGTGTGTGTGTGTGTGTGTGTGTGTGTGTGGGCGTGTGTGTGTGTGGGCGTGTGTGTGTGTGGGCGTGTGTGTGTGTGTGGCCACATTACCATAACCATGAGTCCATCCGTTTCAGTAGGGGATTAGTTCTGCTGTTCTCTGTGTGTCTGAAGGGTCTTTATACACTCTGCTATGGCCTATTAGTGGTCCCTGCCATCAGCTGTAAGCCTAGACCAGATACATAGACCTAGAATAACTAGAACACACATCCCCATTCAAAGTTAGGTTCTGTGGTGGGTAGAGCACTGATGACCAGATGTGCCATTTGAAATGTTGAATTACTTCAATTCTGAATTCGGTACAAAACATAATTCAGTGTCTTGCTCAGTGTTAAAAACATTCAACAATGACACATTTTATTCTGCTCATTCTGATACTGGGTGGGAAATGATGTGGATTTCAGGGTTATGTCAGTTCTATCAGTCCTGAGTCTATGGCCAGAGCATCCTCACTATAACTCAGTATCATTCACTATGGTAGGGAGACAGCTTGCTAACTGTCAGACGTTTGTTAAGGAGTGACGTCCCACTTTACTCGCTTTAAGAGGAAAGACAACCGTCCTCTTGTTAAGTCTATGATTGATGACTCTCTGGTAATGGCTTTGTGTGTTGATTGATGGTGTTTATTTATATTTTCCAGTTTTAACCTTACTTGTTTGTGAAAACTGGGCGATATCTGTTGATTGTGGAAATATCAAAAGAGTATGTGATAGCGAAGGAAAACTGTGCGATATCTGTTGATTGTGGAAATATCAAAACAGTATGTGATAGTGAAGGAAAACTGTACGCTTTTATCTTTTAATTACGAAAATATCTAATCGATTGTATCTGGTAGTTTGTGTATGAAATAGGTATGTACAAGTGGGGCAAAAAAGTATTTGTGATATTCTGGATTTTTTTTTCTCATTTTGTCTGTCATAGTTGAAGTGTACCTATGATGAAAATTCCAGGCCTCTCTCATCTTTTTAAGTGGGAGAACTTGCACAATTGGTGGCTGACGAAATACTTTTTTATATCTCATTAAACTGTTAAAACAGTGTACATGGACCAAACAGTGGTTCTGCCCTGTCCTGAATTCAAAGCATCATGTGATCTCAGTGAGCTCCTATAACAACAGTTTTCCAGTTCGCTTCTTGGAACGTCCTTGTGTGACTGTATGTAGGAATACTATATATATCAGACAGAGAGAGATATGGAGAGCATGGTGTATGTCTCTATGTGATCAGGGTGCAGAGTGTCTGAGTTCTATACCCTTGTGGGAACTTCCCCAGAAATCCATGTCCTACATACTGTATATACATGTACCTAGGATGTTTTGTATTGTGATAGAGCCAGTCACTCACGCAGCACGGCGTGTGTCTGTCTGTAGGATTAACCATGTTGAATCCCTTTCATCATGTTGTTTAGACCTTGGATGTCACGGTCGTCCTCCTCTTCATCTGAAGAGGAGAGGCAAGAAGGATCGGACCAAAATGCGGTGTCGTAAGTGTCCATGGTAAATCTTTAATACCGAAAGTACTGACACTGTATACAAAACAATAAACAAATGACGACCGTGAAGCTACAACATAGACAATCACCCACAAACACAGTGACACCCAGGCTACCTAAGTATGATTCTCAATCAGAGACAACTAATGACACCTGCCTCTGATTGAGAACCATACTAGGCCGAAACATAGAAAACCCCAAATCATAGAAAATCAAACATAGACTGCCCACCCAACTCACGCCCTGACCATACTAAATAAATACAAAACAAAGGAAATAAAGGTCAGAACGTGACATTGGATGTTTGAGAACCTGATGATCACACAGAAAAAATATCAAGGGCACAGTTAAGGAATGGGACATTGTGCATTGATGACCTCAGAAACCAGGAGAGGACAATCCTTCAACACTGCACAGTTTTCTCAGAAATACACAGGGTGTACGTTGTGCCGTAACACCGTGAGCTGACCGCTTTGGGCACCGATAAGATTGGGTAACTCTGTCGCCACTGAGTCTTACTTAAAGATAGGTTGTTAGATATCTATGTCCCCTTGAATGGCTGAGGTTCCACTACACAGTGCAGCTTTTGTATTTGCAAGAGCAACTGAGAAACCTACCAAGAAGTGATGTAATAACAGTAGACTTTCTGGTACTTCAAAGCAGTCAACAATACACATAATAATTTCCTAGTAGGCTTACTTAAAGGACTTTAACCCTCAAACTACTGACTGGGGTCATTTTGAACATGGCTCAAATGTGGTTTATTCAAATCTTTAATTTTTTTCATGACTTTGTCAATCAACTTGCTCTTGACAATGCTGTGTTTCTGTATCAATATGGACTTTTTAAGTTTGGGTTCATTTTGACAGCAGCCAAAAACACCTACTTCCAACCAGTGGCGATACAGTAAATGTCAAAGTTTGGATACACTTACTAATTCAAGGGTTTTATTTTATTTATACTTTTTTCTACATTGTAGAATAACAGTGAAGACATCAAAACTATGAAATAACACTTATGGAATCATGTAGTAACCAAAAAAGTGTTAAACACTTTTTAGATTTTAGATTTTAGATTCTTTAAAGTAGCCAACCTTTGCCTTGATGACAGCTTTGTACACTCTTGGCATTCTCTCAACCAGCTTCACCTGGAATGCTTTTCCAACAGTCTTGAAGGAGTTCCCACATATGCTGAGCAGTTGTTGGCTGCTTTTCATTCACTCTGCGCTCCAACTCATCCCAAACCATCTCAATTGGATTGAGGTCTGGTCATTGTGGAGGCCAGGTCATCTGATGCAGCACTCCATCACTCTTTGTCTTTGTCAAATAGCCATTACACAGCCTGGAGGTGTATTGGGTCATTGTCCTGTTGAAAAACAAATGACAGTCCCACGAAGAGCAAACCAGATGGAATTGAGTATCCCTGCAGAATTGGTAGCCATGCTGATTAAGTGTGCCTTGAATTCTAAAGGAATCACTGACACTGTCACCAGCAAAGCACCACCACACCATCACACTTCCTCCTCCATGCCTCACAGTTGGAACCACACATGCAGAGGTCATCTGTTCACCTACTCTGCATCTCACAAAGACATGGCGGTTGGAACCAAAAAATCTCCAATTTGGAATCATCAGACCAAAGGACAGATTTCCACAGGTCTAATGTCCATTGCTTGTGTTTCTTGGCCCAAGCAAATCTCTTATTATTATTGATGTAGAGGTTTCTTTGCTGCATTTTGACCAGGAAGGCCTGATTCATGCAGTCTCCTCTGAACAGTTGATGTTGAGATGTGTCTGTTACTTGAACTCTGTGAAGCATTTATTTGGCCTGCAATTTCTGGGACTGGTAACTCAAATGAACTTGTCCTCTGCAGCAAAGGTAACTCTGGGTCTTCCTTTCCCGTCCACGACAGTCCATCATTACTTTAAGACATGAAGGTCAGTCAAGACTGACATTTCAAGAGCTTGTAAGTTTCTTCAAGTGCATTACAAAAACCATCAAGTGTTGGAAAAAAGCTGTCCTTGAAACAGTCTTGAAATGTTTGTCAAATGCCGAGGTCCTTCACAGTGTTATTTGAGACAATTGTGCAACCATCAAGATTAATTGTCTGATCCAACAGAAGATCTCTTTGTTTCTTGGGACCTAGAACAAGAGTCTCTGTTTTGTCCAAGTTTAAAAATAAAACATTTGCCACCAATCCACTTCCTTATGTCTGAAACACAGGCTTCCAGGGAGGGCAATTTTGGGGCTTCGCCATGTTTCTTTGAAATGTACAGCTGATCTAAAAATGATCCAGAAAAAAATGTAACTTCTAGATTAGACTACTGCAACTACTACTTCTACTACTACTTTTTTAGTGCTATACCCGGCTGCTAGAATAGCAATGAAAGTTAACATTATGTTTCCGAATGACATTACCAAGAGGTAGAATATACAGTATAGTGAAAACAATAGTGGTCCTAAAACGGAACCTTGAGGAACACCGACATGTACAGTTGATTTGTCAGAGGACAAACCATCCACAGAGATAAACTGATAACTTTCCGACAGTGTAGCGATGAGACAATATAGTAACTACTAACAATTGGATACCATGAAATTGGGGAGAAAAGGGGGTAAAATTCATAAATAAATGAATAAATTATCAATGTTTGACAAAGCCAGATATGGCCTGGGCTTTACTTTACTGTTTTCACAGGACAGTAATCTAAAACGTAGTCCGTTCTCAGAGCTACTAATCTGTAGCCCACTTCAACTACGGTAGCAAGCTGTTATTACAATACCATTAGCTATCCCTCTCTCGTTCTCTCTCGCTGTCTCTCTCTCCCACACTCCTCCCTCTCTCTATCTCTATTTGTTCTTTCTCAGTCTCTACCCCCTCTCCTCCTCTCTGTCTAACCCCCACTCCTCACTCTCTATCTCTCTCCCTCTCTCTGTTTCAAGGACAGTGAAGTCCTTGGGCCTGTTTTGCGAGGCTGACCAGTAAATTGTGTGTCTGGCTGTACAGCCAGCCAGGCCTGTAGAGGCTGTATGGGAATATTATCATGGAGCATTTAGACTGTTGAGTGACTTGGATCAGACCTGTCTAATACCCATTAGACCAATTACTTAATGTCCTGGCAGTGGTACTGATAGAGTCCTGCTGTCAAAGATACAGTATATCAGGATACGGTAAACTGGACATTGGGAGAAGGACAATAGATGAGGTCAAGGGTAGAGGAATAGGGAAATCTGAGGTAGAACAGTAGAGCTCAGTGTAGAAAAAAACAGTCACAACCTCTCTGTTACAGGATTCACTTACAGTACAACATTCACTTACAGCACTTATCTCTACTACTCTCTCTGCCTTCCTTCTCTCTCTCTCTCTCTCTCTCTTTCTCTCTCTCTCCTCCTCACTTTTTCACTCTCGCAGCTCTCTCACACGTCCCTGTGCTCTTTCTCTTACTCGTCTCCACTCCCTCCACCCCCTTCTCTCTGGCTGTGCTGGCTCCCTCAGCTGTTCTCAGTTGCTCTCTGTGCAGTGTGTAGTGTGGACAGGGCTAGGCTGAGCTGGGCTATGTTGAGGACATAGAATGTCTCAGTGAAGACTGTTTCCCAAGCTAACTGGATTAGGAGCTGGAACATACTGGACCTGTTTGTCTTTACTAACTAAAGACAGAGTTTTAATTGAGGGCATGCTGGAAGAGAGAAAAGAGAAAAACAAATAGAGAGCCAACACCAGAGAATTGTTGGAGCAGAGACCCACGTAAAGACTGATCTCTAGCCCAGCTCCCCTCACTCTCCCCGGGATCGGTATGGTGGGACTCCCCTTGCCTCTGACCTCCAACATTGAGGTGGTATGAGTCTGCTGTGTGGGTCCGGTTCAGCTCGGTTCAGTTCCACTTAGTTCGGTTTGACTCGGTTCTGTTTGGCTTGCTTAGACTGGCTGTCTATAGCACTTACCCATACCCCTGCTCCATTTTCAGGTTCTGTGTCTCTGGAACCCCTGACCCATAACCCCTGAACGTAGGACAGGTTCTGGTCCAGTTTTGCAAAATTACTGGACTGAACAGACTTCTGTTTGACAGTATTTCAATACTTTTTTATTTTCTGGAAACTCTACCCCTGATCTGGGACTGATCCTGGTTCTGCTGACATCTATTCTGTGTTCCGGAGGACTGGTTCTTCAGGGACCTGTCTGGCCTCTCTCTCCCCAGGATCATGGCCTCTTTCTGGGGCATGGTGGTGTTGCTGTGTGGGATGATGGTTATTTCTGGAGCACAGAAGACGAAGAGCAATATGCCCAGGCTAAAGCTCTCTTATAAAGGTGAGTCTTATTCATTTACCTTGACACTTACTGTACCATATTTCTTCCCTCTTCCTACTATTACTCTAATGCTGTCTTAAAAGAAGAATCATCTATGCTTACTCTGTTCTGACCAGCTGCTCTATATTCATACTTGTCTGTATGCATATCCAGCAGGGATGGAGGTTTCTGCTGGTGCCTGTGTCTGTCTGTGTTGAGAAAGAAGTGATTCACTTAACTACTAAAGATTGACTGTGATACGGCATTTCTGCTAAAGTGTGTGTCAACATAAAGTGCAACCCATATTTCCATGATGTTGTTTGGTTGCTTTTAAAAGGTTTTATGTATTTGGCTTTATACAGCACATTTTCAGCAACAATTACATTTTTTACTGAGAATGTAAGATATGTGTCTGCCATATGCATGGGATTGAAAAGGAAACCACATTGATAGCCTATGTACTCTGCATCTGAGGTATGTTTGATGTGCAGAGGTACACAACTTTCTTCCTCAGAATTCCATGTGCCATATGGCTGATCAAAGACATGCTTACTGAACATAGTAGGATCTGTTACAACATATAATTACTGACCATGTAGACCTTCAGATCAGAGGAGATATGTATCAGAGTGGATATGTAAGAATCTGTTAGATCACACTGGATCGAATCTGTTAGATATTTATTGAACATACACTGTTACCAGCTCTGTGAGATACATCGATCTGTTCTGATATCCATCTCTAGAAAACTATACACTAGAATTGATTTTATACTATTTTATACTATTTCCACTGTGTTGTCATGGGTAACCTTTATTTTAACAGAGAGTCATACTGAGACCAAGGTCTCTTTTACAGATGAGATCTGAATTATATCAATTACAGAAACTACTAAACGCAAGCAGAAAGAAAAACACAATCATAAAAAAATTCATCTGTAAAAAGGTCCTCAATCAGGTTTCTGAATTGCTCTAGATGTGAAAGTAGGCAACAACAGATCTGCCACGCTGATCCTCAACAGGGGTGTGTGCTTAGTCCCCTCCCGTTCTCCCTGTCTACCCACGACTGAGTGACCAAGCACGACTCCAACACCATCATAACGTTTGCTGACGACACAACAGTGGTAGGCCTGATCACCGACAACGATGAAACAGTCTATAGGGAGGAGGTCAGAGACCTGGTAGTGTGGTGCCAGGACGACAACCTCTCATTCAATGTGTGCAAGACAAAGGAGATGATTGACTATAGGAAAAGGAGGGCCAAACAGGCCCCCATTAACATCGACTGGGCGGAAGTGGAGAAGGTTGAGAGTTTCAAGTTCCTTGGTGTCCACATCACAAACAAGCTATCATGGTCCAAACACACCAAGACAGTTGTGAAGAGGGCATGACAACACCTTATCCCCCTCAGGAGACTGAAAAGGCATAGGTCCCCAGATTTGTAATTGCAGTGCGCTATGATAAACTGCATCTAACGGCTTTAATGAAGTGGCAGCTGAGTTCGTATATATGATGTCACCATGGTCTAGGACCGATAGGAACGTCAACCGAATAATCTGCATTCTACTATTTAGCGAGAGGCAGGACCGATTTCTATAGAAGAAGCCCATTTTTATTCCCAGCTTGTTAACTAACTCATTAATATGCTTTTTAAAAGACAGCTTTTCATCTATCCAGATGCCCAGATATTTGTAGGCAGGGACACGGTCTACATGGACACCATCCAAAGTACATATGCTTAAATCATCAGACTTTTTTTAATGCTCTCTAGAGAACAACATATACTTAGTTCTACCTGAATTCAGTACTACTTCCAGGTCAATAAAGTTTTGCTGTATTACAATGAAGGCAGACTGTAGTTCAGATAGAGCCTGGTTAACAGTAGGGGCAGTAGAGTACACAACAGTATCATTGTCATACAAGAGGAGTTTTTTTACAGACAAGTCAATATTGTTAATGTAAACAGTAAAAAGTACAGTACTCAGAATCGACCTCTGCGGGACACCTTTAGTAATATCCAGGAAACCTGATTTAGCATCATTTATAACTAGGGATGCAGCAGAGATATTGCTATGACCTGGTCTAAAACCAGACTGATGTACATTTAGAATACATTTCAAAGACAAGAAAGATCTTAGCAGAGATTTAATCAAGGACTCTAATATTTTAGCTAGGCAAGATAGTTTAGAAATAGGCCAATAATTATTTAGGTCACAAGGGTTACCACCTTTGTGAAGGGGGTGTACATGGGCCGCCTTCCAAACCTTGGGGATAGTTCCAGATATAATCGTCCGGATAAAAAATATGGGTTAATGATTCAGCAATCAGGTGAGCAGAGAGCTGCAGAAAAAATGGATCAAGCACATCAGCCCCAGTGGATTTTTTACATTCAATCTTAATCAAGGCATCTAGCACCACAGATAGTAAATTGTTCAAATGAAAACAAAGATTCACTATAAGTTGATGGGTTAACCATTGAGTCAGCTAGAGGCTGGCGTAGAGAAGAGCTGACCAGGGCCAACTACACCACCGTTTCTCTCAAGTAAAAAGCCTGCAGAGATAACATGATGATTAAAAGCATCACTTATCCCATTCTTCTCAGTTATGACGCCAGTCAGACAGAACTTGCTTGGGAAGAAGAGGAATTTGTACTCTTCAGTGTATTTACTGTTTACAAACTTCAGAAGGATCACCAGCAGAGTCAGGAATAGAGCTTAAAAAGTAGCTTGATTTAGCTTTCCTAATCAAGATAGTACATCTGTTTCTCATCTGAAAGATTTCTAGTCCACTACAGAGTCAGTTTTCCTTGCTTTGGCCTAGGCCTGATTTCTCATCTGAATGAGCTCAGATAATTCAGAAGAAAACCAAGGATTCAATCTGTCATTGGAATCTCAAAGTATCTTGGACTCAGCAATGTGTATGAGTGTACAATATTCTCTGCTGTCTACTGTTTTCAGTTTGTTAATGAAGAGACATGCCAGAGTGACTTGCCAGTGAAGTATCGTTAATCTGTCTATCCGTCTCTCCCTCTCATATTCCTGGTTGCCTTTTTTCCGCTCTGTCGTTCCCTGCATGGTAATTACGTTTAGGATGAATGGTGTGAGTCTGTCTCAACAGATGGCTCTCTCAAACAGAGACATTTCTTTCTCAGCACCACCACAATCATAATTATACACGCGCATACGAACACACTCACACACGCACACACACACACACACACACACACACACACACACACACACACACACACACACACACACACACACACACACACACACACACACACACACACACACACACACACACACACACACGCACACACACACACACACACGCACACACACACACACACACACACACACACACACACATTCTCACACACCTTGGCCATCAGTAGATGATGATACCTGTGTGTGTATTTCTCTATTAGACCACAGCACTACACATACAAAACACAGCTGAACTAATGTACTTGGATGGAACAACACACAAACAGCAGACCTGCACAAAGAACAGGGTAGAGAGACAGTCTCTGTTAATGATATGGACTCATTCATTCTGAGTTTTCAATTATGAATATGGGCTTACATACAGCTGTGGATAAAAGGTCAATTAATGTTTGGCATTGCTAAACATTTGTGGAGTGAGATGTGAGGTGTGTGTGTCTGTGTCTGTGGCTTCTGAGTGTGGGGTTGGTTGTTGCCAAGGTCTGTTCTCTGTGACCGACAGGTCCGGCAAGTGTAGGGACCCTGATCCCTACAGGCGGCACTCTGCACACACATGCATACACATACCCCCCCCCACCCACACAGACACACACAAACACACACACACAAACAGTAGCACAGCAGGGCACATGAGGGGATCCACAGTTCACCCCCCAACCACCTCCCTCACATCCTAACCCCAACTGCAGAGGGCGGCAGGGAAGGGGACGGGGAGCATGGTGGGATGTTACCTAAACATTACCCCTCCAGGTCAAACTGTAACAACAGCATGACTATAGGACTACAGGACGAAAGGGGAGTAGAGGAACAGGATAGAGAAAGATGTGATCCTGGTCATCTGAGGTGTGGTCTTAATGGGGTCTGTACACTGCCAGGGACATAGGAACTTAAACTTAGCTGTACAGTATGTTCATACATGTGTCCTAACCAGGAGAAGTGTGTGTGTGTGTGTGGGGGGGGGGGGGGGGGGGGGTATTGTTAAGTGTCTGGGAACTAGAGGAAGAGAAAGCTAAAGATTATGAAGGAGAAGAAGTGAGAGGGAAGGAGAGTGAAAGAAAGGGTACTTTAGTTTAATGGCCGGTGAGGGGACTTCCAGGAGCTCTGTCTCTGTCAGACCTGTCCACCCCTTTGATACCCGCATCCAAGAGCACCCCCCCCCCCCCACACACACACACACACACACAAGTACACTCACGTAACATAAACACTCATGCACATGCATACTCACACAACACATATACTCTCATACAGCAGACACCAGCCAAGATCTAACCTCACAAAAACAAAAGCCGATGTTTAAAACAATAAACCACTGAACAACACCAGCCAAGGTCTAACCTCACAAAAACAAAAGCCACTGAATTGCAAAAAGAAAAAGAATCTCACCCTCTTTCTCTCTATCCATCTCTCTCTCCTCCTGAGGTCATGCAAATCTTATTGTAGTAATGTTATCCTCTGGGTTTGTCTCGGTGTGAATAGACTTTTAATTAGGGCATGGAATGAGGAAGGTTCTTTTAAAATGTTTAGTCCATAAGTATGTAGAGAATCTAGAGACCAGGGTTGGGTTTCTCTCTGTGTGTGTGAGACAGAGAGGTTCTCTATAGGTCAGTATCACACAAACACTGGAGTGGGGGTGGGATGAGCTTGCCTCTCTACACATCCCAACCATGCAGACAAGAATGTGTTGTGATTGTGTGAAATCTCCTGTTGTGTTAATGGGAACTTCTCTCATCACCTTCATAGTTTTTTATTTATTTTTATGTTTTTTATTTACCTATTCAGACAATTATGTAGTTATTTGTCTAAGCTTTACCTATCAGCATCCCACAGAGACAGATGACATGCTGAAATATGTCTGCGTGTGGTGTTGTGGACAGTGACTAATGTGATGGTATTGCAGCATCTAGAACACTTCATTGGTCAGTGACTATACTCCCCCCTCCCAAAAAACAGCAAGACAACCTGAAGGGTATGCTATGAAGGAAACAAGATCTACTCAGGAAACTCTGAAACCAGCCAGCATCAGTTAGCTACCCATTCGAGCTCAGGCTTCATGACAACTTGATGACAACAGATGGCATGATCAGTCCAATCAAAGCTACTGTAGATATAACATAATTGTGGCCAATGACCTTGAGCCTTCTTGGAAGGGCACTTTCAATCTAAGTCTATGGCAGAACTCAAAGGGCTCACATTCTTGATGTGTACCCTTACTAAATCAAATCAAATGTATTTATATAGCCCTTCTTACATCAGCTGATATATCAAAGTGCTGTACAGAAACCCAGCCTAAAAACCCAAACAGCAAGACATGTAGGTGTAGAAGCACGGTGTGACTAACGGTGTGACTAAAGTGTGTGACGTAGTGTCCCCATGAGTGACAGAACACTGAGCCAATCACGGTGCAATGCTGAGCCAATCATGGTGCAATGCTCCTATTTTCTGCTGGCCTGCCCCACCACAACAGAAAGCACTGAGCTATGCTGAAACACCTGCATTTTGAAGCTGGCTGTTTGAATGCGGCTTTATTAACTCAATGATATATATATATTTTTTTACATTGTTTGCAAACTGATATGTGACACATATAATGCAAAAATAACTTGCGAAACAGGCAACCCCCTTCCCCCAACATATATTTACAGTGGGGCAAAAAAGTATTTAGTCAGCCACCAATTGTGCAAGTTCTCCCACTTAAAAAGATGAGAGAGGCCTGTAATTTTCATCATAGGTACACTTCAACTTTGACAGACAAAATGAGAAAAAATATCCAGAAAATCACATTGAATAATGAATTTATTTGCAAATTATGGTGGAAAATAAGTATTTGGTCAGTGGGAGAACTTGCACAATTGGTGGCTGACTAAATACTTTTTTGCCCCACTGTATACATACACTACTGTTCAAACGTTTGGGGTCACTTAGACGTTTCCTTGTTTTTGAAAGAAAAGCAATTTTTTTGTCCATTAAAATAACATCAAATTGATCAGAAATACATTGTAGACATTGTTAACTTAACGTTGTAAATGACTATTGTAGCTGGAAACGGCAGATTTTTTATGGAATATCTACATAGGCATACAGAGTCCCATTATCAGCAACCATCACTCCTATGTTCCAATGGCACGTTGTGTTAGATAGTCCAAGTTTATAATTTCAAAAGGCTAATCGATCATTAGAAAACCCTTTTGCAATTATGTTAGCACAGCTGAATGGGAGGCCCCGGTGCACAACTGAGCAAGAGGACAAGTACATTAGAGTGTCTAGTCTCAACGTCAACAGTGAAGAGCCGACTCCGGAATGCTGGCCTTCTAGGCAGAGTTGCAAAGAAAAAGCCATATCTCAGACTGGCCAATAAAAAGAAAAGATTAAGATGGGCAAAAGAACACAGACACTGGACAGAGGAAGATTGGAAAAAAGTGTTATGGACAGACGAATCTAAGTTTGAGGTGTTCGGATCACAAAGAAGAACATTTGTGAGACGCAGATAAAATTAAAAGATGCTGGAGGAGTGAACCATCTATCAAGAATGTTGGAGGCAATGTGATGGTCTGGGGGTGCTTTGGTGGTGGTAACGTGGGAGATTTGTACAGGGTAAAAGGGATCTTGAAGAAGGAAGGCTATCACTCCATTTTGCAACGCCATGACAATTTCCCCCTACAACAGGACAATGACCCAAAAGCATAGCTCCAAACTATGCAATAACTATTTAGGGAAGAAGCAGTCAGCTGGTATTCTGTCTATAATGGAGTGGCCAGCAGTCACCGGATCTCAACCCTATTGAGCTGTTGTGGGAGCAGCTTGACCGTATGGTATGTAAGAAGTGCCCATCAAGCCAATCCAACTTGTGGAAGGTGCTTCAGGAAGCATGGGGTGAAATCTCTTCAGATTACCTCAGCAAATTGACAACTAGAATGCCAAAGGTCTGCAAGGCTGTAATTGCTGCAAATGGAGGATTCTTTGCAAAAAGCAAAGTTTGAAGGACACAATTGTTATTTAAATTAAAAATCATTATTTATAAACTTGTCAACATCTTGACTATATTTCCTTGTCACAAATCCCCCCGGTGCTGCTGCTCCTTCTGTTCACCAGTTCCGGAGGTCCAAGTCACAGGCCTTCTAGGCTGCACTGAACTGTCATTACGCACACCTGGTTCCAGTTCCTCACTGATTGTGTTTGTATAAATCTGCCCTTTGGTGCCCCATTGGGCTGTAGATCATTGTTCCCATGTCCATTGGTCATGTGAGTACCTATGCGGTGGCTCAGCATGTGCTGTGTGTTTTGTGCATTGTATATTACGGGTGTCGTTCTTTGAGGTTTACCCTTGCTTTTTTGTTTGGGTACATCCCAGTGTTTTGTATGTTGATTTTGGATGTATTAAAAACCCAGATGTATTCCTCCGCCTGTCTCCAAATCCTTTACACCAGCGTGACGTTCCTATTCATTTTGCAATTAATTTAATGTATGTTTTCATGGGAAAACGAGGACATTTCTAAGTGACCCCAAACTTTTGAATGTGTGTTGCAAAACAATTGGCTCAAAACAGGTTCGATCCTGAATGACAGGTCACCACTGGTAATAAGTGTTTTAACATATTAATGTTTTTACAAAAAGCAGGTTTGTTCTAAAGGATAAGTTGACATTGATGTACCTAGCTAAAAGGTGAGCCACTTTTGTAGTACCAGTCATCCCGCGTTGAACTCCAGAGTTGACCGAAGTTACCTCAGTAACTCCTCAACTGATACATAGAGCCTCTGGAGTCTGAAATGATCAGGATATGCTTTATCTGTCACCTAGCGGACTGCCAGCCATGCGGCTATAAACTGATCTATAGGAACAAAGCCTTGAGATATAGAACTCCATACACTACTGGTTCATGTTTTGTTTAGATATTTTCTATGGCAGCACTAAATAACACTCCCTATGCCCTCCAGCCCAGAAAGAGAGTGAAAGAGAAGGAATGTGGGGTAAAATAGTTCATCAGTCTCACACAAGACTGTTGATTTTTTTGCCTCCATTTGCCTTCGCCCCCTTGCTCTCTCCTTTCCTCTCACTCCCTCCACCTAAGATCCATTGTAATAAAAATACAGCTGTATCCTAACAGGGTGAGAGAAGAGGGAGGAAGGTTGAGTAACCCATATGCAGATAGGGGGTGAATAGTAGGGCTAGGAGTCTCTAAAATGGCTGAGTTCATTTTGATGATTAAAAATAGTGATAAGATTTTGTGCATCCACATGAGCTTGAGCATGTGAGTGTGTCAATGTATCCGTTTATTGGTTTAATCTCACAATACTCTGGTGAATGGATGGTTTCCATGGATGCTAGTCCCACACAAACACACTCTGAGCTGTGTGTGGTGTTGACTAGAACTGTGTTTGAATACCCATACAACATACTGTATTCTACCTACTTAATGAGTATATACTATTAGTTCATTTTAGTATACTGTAAGTGAACGGTGTCCTTTCAGTTGAGCATACGCTTCGCATGTACCAGAAGTTGATGCTGTTGCTATGCAACCTCTTGTTAGCTTGTTAGCATGACAAATTAGTAGCTAGACATTTTACAACTGAGTGTTATTAAATTCAATCTGGAGTGCGCTCAGTGTCCGTTTTGTAAATTGAGTGTTTCGCTCTCGGAGCATTCAGAGCGCACACTGCCAGGCAGTATCAATGGACGTTCGGCCGAGGAGTAGTGCTGATCCAAGCAGTAGTGTTGATCCAATCGTTCTGACTTTACAATGGCAGTCAAGCACCCAAGCTAACTGGCTAGCTACTTCCAGACACAAATGAGAGAACACCTCAATCTGACCACTTTACTTGCCCTAGCAGAGCTGGTTAGGCTGTTTTCAAGTTATCCAAAGCGTTAGTGTTTGTGCTGCTGGCAACAATTTAATTACGCTTTAATGCCTACTTTACTGACACTGGTGTAGAGTGTTCATAAATTCATCAGTTATTCTGAGCTCTGGTACACTCAAACAAGTGTGCTCTGAAATCGGAGTAGATAGCCAGAGCGAATTTACGAATGCACCCAAATGTCCATTGAGAATGCACAACTAAACTAAGACATGAAAAATCAAGTCAATAAACATTGGGTAGTTAGCATATAGTTTATATGCTGGCAAGTTCAATATATTAGTAGCCTACTGACGTTAGGTAGCTAGCTAACATACCAGTACATACTGCTGTAATGACATGCTATGTGGTTTGTAAGGATAGCGTAGCTAAGAAATTGTCAGCCAACATAATGTGGTAATTATTTGAAAAGTCATTGCTTAATTACGTTGCTGAACATGATCTTAACATTTGCCATTAGTTAAAGCAATTGATTTGTATGTGCTCTCGTTGGACTTTGGCTGGATATTTTCCTCCATTTAATTAAAATCTAAAAAGGTTGTGAAGCCACCCCGATTTTCTGAAGGATTGCATGATAGGCCCTAAAAGCACAGAAATAGTGTCTAATGCTTGTATACTTCGTATTTTGGCGAATGTAGTACACCATCCGGGAATTTTTGGCATATTATGACCAATAAGCATGATATACAGTGGGGCAAAAAAGTATTTAGTCAGCCACCAATTGTGCAAGTTCTCCCACTTAAAAAGATGAGAGAGGCCTGTAATTTTCATCATAGGTACACTTCAAATATGACAAATATGACAAAATGAGAAAGAAAAATCCTGAAAATCACATTGTAGGGATTTTTAATGAATTTATTTGCAAATTATGGTGGAAAATAAGTATTTGGTCAATAACAAAAGTTCATCTCAATACTTTGTTATGTAGCCTTTGTTGGCAATGACAGAGGTCAAACGTTTTCTGTAAGTCTTCACAAGGTTTTCACACACTGTTGCTGGTATTTTGGCCCATTCCTCCATGCAGATCTCCTCTAAAGCAGTGATGTTTTGGGGCTGTGCTGGGCAACACGGACTTTCAACTCCCTCCAAAGATGTTCTATGGGGTTGAGATCTGGAGACTGGCTAGGCCACTCCAGGACCTTGAAATGCTTCTTACGAAGCCACTCCTTCGTTGCCCGGGCGGTGTGTTTGGGATCATTGTCATGCTGAAAGACCCAGCCACGTTCCATCTTCAATGCCCTTGCTGATGGAAGGAGGTTTTCACCCAAAATCTCACGATACATGGCCCCATTCATTCTTTCCTTTAAATGGATCAGTCGTCCTGGTCCCTTAGCAGAAAAACAGCCCCAAAGCATGATGTTTCCACCCCCATGCTTCACAGTAGGTATGGTGTTCTTTGGATGCAACTCAGTATTCTTTGTCCTCCAAACACGACGAGTTGAGTTTTTACCAAAAAGTTATTTTGGTTTCATCTGACCATATGACATTCTCCCAATCTTCTTCTGGATCATCCAAATGCTCTCTAGCAAACTTCAGATGGGCCTGGACATGTACTGGCTTAAGCAGGGGGACACGTCTGGCACTGCAGAATTTGAGTCCCTGGTGGTGTAGTGTGTTACTGATGGTAGGCTTTGTTACTTTGGTCCCAGCTCTCTGCAGGTCATTCACTAGGTCCCCCCGTGTGGTCCTGGGATTTTTGATCCCACGGGGTGAGATCTTGCGTGGAGCCCCAGATCGAGGGAGATTATCAGTGGTCTTGTTTGTCTTCCATTTCCTAATAATTGCTCCACAGTTGATTTCTTCAAACCAAGCTGCTTACCTATTGCAGATTCAGTCTTCCCAGCCTGGTGCAGGTCTACAATTTTGTTTCTGGTGTCCTTTGACAGCTCTTTGGTCTTGGCCATAGTGGAGTTTGGAGTGTGACTGTTTGAAGTTGTGGACAGGTGTATTTTATACTGATAACAAGTTCAAACAGGTGCCATTAATACAGGTAACGTGTGGAGGACAAGAGGAGCCAGGTCTGTGAGAGCCAGAAATCTTGCTTGTTTGTAGGTGACCAAATACTTATTTTCCACCATAATTTGCAAATAAATTCATTAAAAATCCTACAATGTGATTTTCTGGATTTCTTTTTCTCATTTTGTCTGTCATAGTTGAAGTGAACCTATGATGAAAATAACAGGCCTCTCTCATCTTTTTAAGTGGGAGAACTTGCACAATTGGTGGCTGACTAAATAATTTTTTGCCCCACTGTATATACTCAATTTAGGTCACAAATAGTACGGTTAGTATGAGTATTAGAACACAACTATGATTTCCAGACTAGCTTTCTACATGTCTGACACCACTGTTTATACGACAAGCAGCCTGGGCTCCCGGCAATTTAACTGTTTCCTTTTCACATGGTGGATAGCATATACAGTAGGATTACAGTAACACATACCTGTCTCGTTGTTTGTTCAGGTGACTGCGTGTGCGCACCTGAGTGGAATTGTGCTGGGCTGTGTGTGTGTGGGAGCTCTGGTGTGTTTGTGACAGAGCAGAATTGAGGGCACTTGAGGGATTCTGTTTCTAACTACAAGCAGAAGGTCTCTCTCTCCTCTTTCTTCCCCTCCCTCCCTCACTCTGTCACGCATCTTTTTCTTTCATTCACTCATTTTCCCTTCCATTGCCTTTTTTTGTAATGCATGTCCATCCCTCCGTTCTCTTATTTTCCCCACTTCCCTCCCTTTTTCCTCCCTTGTCTCACTTCCATTCTCCTCCCTCTCTCCTCCCTATCAGGGCTTCAGACATAAAAAAAACACTTCAGAAAGTGGGGCATTTTCCCTGATGAATCATTAATGATGTACGGTTATTTTATACAAGAAAGAAAGATTTAAAAAACTCAGCAAAAAAGAAGCGTCCCTTTTTCAGGACCCTGTCTTTCAAAGATAATTCATAAAAATCCAATTCACTTCACAGATCTTCATTGTAAAGGGTTTAAACACTGTTTTCCATGCTTGTTCAATGAACCATAAACAATTAATGTACATGCACCTGTGGAACTGTCATGACGACACACACAGCTTATAGACGGTAGGCAATTAAGGTCAGTTCTGAAAACGTATGACACTAAAGAGGCCTTTCTACTGACTCTGAAAAACACCAAAAGAAAGATGCCCAGGGTCCCTGCTCACCTGCGTCAACGTGCCTTAAGCATGCTGCAAGGAGGCATGAAGACTGCAGATGTGGCCAGGGCAATAAATTGCAATGTCTGTACTGTGAGACGCCTAAGACAGCGCTACAGGGAGACAGGACGGACAGCTGATCATCCTCGAAGTGGCAGACCACGTGTAACAACACCTGCACAGGATCAGTACATCTGAATATCACACCTGCGGGACAGGTACAGAATGGCAACAACTGCCCGAGTTACAACAGGAACGCACAATCACTCCATCAGTGCTCAGACTGTCTGGAATAGGCTTAGAGAGGCTGGACTGAGGTCATGTAGGCCTTTTGTAAGGCAGGTCCTCACCAGACATCACCAGAAACAACGTTGCCTATGGGCACAAACCCACTGTCACTGGACCAGACCAGCAGCCATACTGCTCATTCTGTGCGTGATTTCCTGCAAGACAGGAATGTCAGCGTTCTGCCATGGCCAGCGAAGAGCCCGGATCTCAATCCCATTGAGCACATCTGGGACCTGTTGGATCCGAGGGTGAGGGCTAGGGCCATTCCCCCCAGAAATGTCTGTTAACTTGCAGGTGGAAGAGTGAGGTAACATCTCACAGCAAGAACTGTCAAATCTGGTGCAGTCCATGAGGAGGAGATGCACTGCAGTACATATTGCAGCTGGTGGCCACGCCAGATACTGACTGTTTCTTTTGATTTTGACCCCCCTTCCCCCCACACACACACATTGATCAGGGACACATTATTCCATTTCTATTAGTCACATGTCTGCGGAACTTGTTCAGTTTATGTCTCAGTTGTTGAATCTTATGTTAAGACAGATATTTACACTTGAAGTTTACTGAAAATAAATGCAGTTGAAAGTGAGAGGACGTTTCTTTTTTTTGCTGAGTTTATATACTACATACAGTTGAAGTCGGAGGTTTACATACACTTAGGTTGGAGTCATTAAAACTCATTTTTCAACCACTCCTTCTTGTTTTGGCAAGTCGGTTAGGACACCTACTTTGTGCATGACACAATTTTTCCAACAATTGTTTACAGACAGATTTCACTTATAATTCACTGTATCACAATTCCAGTGGGTCAGAAGTTTACATACACTAAGTTGACTGTGCCTTTAAACAGCTTGGAACATTCCAGAAAATTATGTCATGGTTTGGAAGCTTCTGATAGGCTAATTGACATAATTTGAGTCAATTAGAGGTGTACCTGTTGATATATTTCAAGGCCTACCTTCATACTCAGTGCCACTTTGCTTGACATCATGGGAAAATCAAAAGAAATCAGCCAAGACTTCAGAAAAATAATTGTAGACCACCACAAGTCTGGTTCATCCTTGGGAGTAATATCCAAATGCCTGAAGGTACCACTTTCATCTGTACAAACAATAGTACGCAAGTATGAACACCATGAGACCACACAGCCATCATAACGCTTAGGAAGGACACTCATTCCGTCTCCTAGAGATTAATGTACTTTTGTGCAAAAAGTGCAAGTCAATCCCAGAACAACAGCAAAGGATCTTGTGAAGATGCTGGAGGAAACAGGTAGAAAGTATCTTTATCCACAGTAAAATGAGTCCTATATCGACAAAACCTGAAAGGCTGCTCAGCAAGGAAGAAGCCATTGCTCCAACACCGCCATAAAAAAGCCAGACTATGGTTTGCAATTGCAGATGGGGACGAAGATCGTACTGTTTGGAGAAATGTCCTCTGGTCTGATGAAACAAAAATAGAACTGTTTGGCCATAATGACCATCGTCATGTTTGGAGGAAAAAGGGGGAGGCTTGCAAGCCAAAGGACACCATCCCAACCGTGAAGCACGGGGGTGGCAGAATCATGATGTGGGGGTGCTTTGCTGCAGGAGGGACTGGTGAACTTCACAAAATAGATGGCAACATGAGGATGGAAATTTATGTGGATATATTGTGGATATATTCAAGACATCAATCAGGAAGTTAATTCTTGGTTGCAAATGGTTCTTCCAAATGGACAATGACCCCAAGCATACTTCCAAAGTTGTGGCAAAATGGCTTAAGGACAATAAAGTCAAGGTATTGGAGTGGCCATCACAAAGCCCTGACCTCAATCCTATAGAAAATGTGTAGGCAGAACTGAAAAAGTGTGCACGAGCAAGGAGGCCTACAAACCTGATTCAGTTACACTAGTGGATATATAAGCTCTGTCAGGAGGAATGGGCCAAAATTCACCCAACTTTTTTGGTGGGAAGCTTGTGGAAGGCTACCTGAAACGTTTGACCCAAGTTAAACCATTTAAAATCCATGATACCAAATACTAATTGAGTGTATGTAAACTTCTGACCCACTGGGAATGTGATGAAAGAAATGAAAGCTAAGATACAATTTTTTACAATCACTTTGTCACTAATTTCAGAACTTTGTGGTCATTTTTCAAAACTCAAAACGGTCATCACCTGTAACACAGGCTGTCCAATGTTCAACACATTGCATTGTGCATTCATATCTCTAAAGAAACCTTGCACTTGCAGAATCATTGGTTCAAATAATTCATTTATCATGAAATACCATAGGATTATTTATTTAGATCACCCACACACAACATATCGATCGTTTCACTGTGTAGTTGTTCATACAATCATTAAATATTGTAGTACAAAATATGTTTCATTATGCTACTTCATATAAATACATCACTGTAAAAGGACTAGTAGAGAGAATACTACAGACACAGTGGACTAATTGAACAGAATATGAAATGTATTAAATCACAGGTTTCCTTGAATCAAAGCAAAGGTAATTAGCTACAAAAAATATAAAAAACTACAGAAAAATGTCAACTGCAGTGTTCCTCACCTGACATCACCTGACATTATCCCACACAATGACATAGGTCATGCCATCAGCTCTACAGACCTCATTTAGCTCATCTAGGAAGGTTACATTCGAACAGCGAACACTATGTGGCTGCCTGAAACTCAATATATAGAGTATATTGAGTAGAGAGCTTTAGTGGTTGTTCAACCTAACATTAGAACGGGCAAGATGAGTAATCTATGCAACTTTGACCGTGGTATGATTGTTGATGCCACACATGGTGATTCCAGCATCTCAGAAACAGCTGCCCTCCTGGGATTTTTACGCACTACAGTCTCTAGAGTTCACAGAGAATGGTGCGATAAACAAAACACATTCAGTGAGTGGCATTTCTGTGGGAGAAAAACACCTTGTTAATGAGAGAGGTCAAAGGAGAATGTCCAGACTCATTCAAGACAACAGAAAGGCCACAAACACTCAAATAACAGCTGTTTAAAACAGTGGTATGCAGAATGGCATCTCTTAATGTACAACACCACGAATAATTCAGGCTGTTGTGGAGGCAAAAGGGGGTCCTACCCAGTACTAGATAGGTGTACCTAATAAAGTGGCCAGTGAGTGTACAGTAATGTCAAATCTGAAAACGTGGTCTGAAAAAAATGGTACATGGGACCATAGAAACGGTGTTTGATAAAGAATGATGATGAAATATTACAGCCATAGATAATGTAGTCCAATTGGTTCATATTCCACGGTAATTGGTGTCAATGGATCTCGTTATCATGAAACATTCATGATCTAAACATGGAATATTGTTCTTCAGTTTCCGTAAAACATGCATTAAGAGTAATGCAACAGTTACTTATCATTTTGAGCAGTTGTATCAATTCATAGTTAGATCATTGTAATGAAATGAACAGACAGTCATTTCAGATGTAATGTGTGAATTGCATTTTGAAATGGTAATACTTTCATGTTAAGTTGTGTCATTTTGAACAGGTGATTTTAGTTCAATGAACAAATGATCTTAGCTCCATGTGTATTGTATCCAAGCAATTGGAAAAAGTGTTAGAGTTTTGAAAAATGTGCATTTTGATCATTGGTTGTCAGGTTTTGTGTCTAGAGTTTTGAAAAATGACATTAAGGTTCCGAAATTAGTGCCAAAGTGATTGTAAAAAACTGTAAATCATTCTCTCTACTATTATTCTGACATTTCACATCCTTAAAATAAAGTGATGATCCCAACTGACCTTAAACAGGGAATTCTTATGTCAGGAATTGTGAAAAACTGAGTTTAAATGTACTTGCCTAAGGTGTATGTAAACTTCCGACTTCAACTGTACATCATGTGGCACTCAGGACCCAGTCACAAATGAAAGTTTCAATTTATTACAAGTCATTATAAAACGGGTTGTTTGGATTCTGTTTGTGTTTGTTTGTGTGTGTGTGTGTGTGTGTGTGCGTGCGCGCGCGCGTGCGTGCGTGCGTGCGTGCGTGCGTGCGTGCGTGCGTGCGGCTGAGGATATTGTGCTGGGCTGTGTGGAAGGGTGTGTGGGGACTCTGGTATGTTTGTGACAGAGCAGAATTGAGGGCACTTGAGGGATTCTGTTTCTAACTACAAGCAGAAGGTCTCTCTCTCTCCCTCTCTTTTTCTTTCTACCCCTCCCTCCCTCTCTTACTCTTTCACCCGTCTTTTTCTTTCATTCACTCATTTTCCCTTCCATTGCCTTTTTTTGTAATGCATGTCCATCCCTCCCTTCTCTTATTTTCCCCACTTCTCTCCCATTTTCCTCCCTTGTCTGCCTTCCCTTCCCCTCCCTCTCCCCTCCCTCTCAGGGCTTCTGACATAAAAACTCACTTCAGTGAGTGGGACATTTTCCATGATGAAACATTAATGATGTACACAGTTATTTATTCCAAGAAAGAAAGACAGATAATACATACTACATACATCATGTGGCAATCAGGACCCAGTCACTAATGAACGTTTTAATTTATTACAGAGCATTACGAAACGGGTTGTTTGGATTCTGTTTGTGTTTGTGTTTGTGTGTGTGTGTGTGTGTTTGTTTCTGTGTGCATGTGTGTGTGTGTGTGTGTGTGTGTGTGTGTGTGTGTGTGTGTGTGTGTGTGTGTGTGTGTGTGTGTGTGTGTGTGTGTGTGTGTGTGTGTGTGTGTGTGTGTGTGTGTGCATTCATGATGTGTGTGTGTGCGGCTGAGGGGAATAGTGCTGGGCTGTGTGTGGGAGAGGGTGTGTGGGAGCAGTCGTGTGTTTGTGACAGAGCAGAATTGAGGGCACTTGAGGGAATCTGTTTCTAACTACAATCAGCAGGTCTCTCTCTCCCTCTCTCTTTCTTTCTCCCCCCTCTCTCTTTCTTTCTCCCCCTCTCTCCCTCTCTCTTTCTTTCTTTCCCCACCCTCTCTCTTTCTTTCTCCCCCTCTCTCCCTCTCTCTTTCTTTCTCCCCCTCTCTCCCTCTTTCTTTCTTTCCCCACCCTCTCTCTTTCTTTCTCCCCCTCTCTCCCTCTCTCTTTCTTTCTCCCCCTCTCTCCCTCTCTCTTTCTTTCTCCCCCCTCTCTCTTTCTTTCTCCCCTCCCTCCCTCTCTTACTCTGTCACTCCCATCTTTCTCTTCCATTGCCTTTGTTTGTACTGCATGTCCATTTTACTCTTATTTCCCCTCTTCTCTTCCTTTTTCCTCCCGTCAACTTCCCTTCTCCCCCCGTCTTCCTTCCCTTCTCCTCCCTCTCCCCTCCTTCTCAGGGCTTCTGACAAAATACAAAAACACATCAGAGATTGGGGCATTTTCCCTGGTGAAACATTAATGATGTACACAGTTATTTATTCCAAGAAAGAAAGACAGATAATCCATACTACATACATCATGTGGCAATCAGGACCCAGTCACTAATGAACGTTTCAATTTATTACAAAGCATTATAAAACGGGATGTTTGGAATCTGGATGATGATTGGTTGAAAGCAGGGAGTTATAGCACCACAATCCCCACATTTCACAGGTAATGCCTGTTTTAACAGTTCCATTAGATTTATCAATGCGCATCCACTGTCCCACAGCCCAGCCAATCAATTTATAAAATTAATTCAATATATATATTATAATGGATATAAAAGACAGGTAACGGTTGCCTAGCTTTCCTCAATAGCTATCAAATAAAATACTAACTTACAAGCCCTAAACCAACAATGTTGTTTTAAGAAAAATAATAGTTAATAAAAAATACAAAAAAATAATCAAAGAGCAACATTAAAATTAAAATAATGAGACTATATACGGGGTACCAGTACCGAGTCAATGTACGGGGGTACAGGTTAATCAAGGTTATTGAGGTAATATGTACATGCAGGTAAGGGTAAAGTGACTATGCACAGATAATAAACAGATTAGCTGTTTGATTAGATGTTCAGCAGTCTTATGGCTTGGGGGTAAAAACTATTAAGAAGCCTTTTGGACCTAGACAATTTTCTCCAGTACTGCTTGCTGTGCCGTAGCAGAGAGAACAGTCAATGAATAGGGTGGCTGGAGTCTTTGGTCATTTCTAGGGCCTTCCTCTGACACTGCCTGGTATAGAGGTCCTGGATGGCAGGAAGCTTGGCCCCAGTGATGATCTGGGCGGTACGCATTACCCTCTGTAAGCGCCTTGCGGTCGGAAGCCGTGAACCTCGCCAACAGCCAGTGAAATTGCAGGGCGCCAAATTCAAAACGACAGAAATCCCATAATTAAAATTCCTCAAACATACAAGTATTTTACACCATTTTAAAGATATGAGATCTGAGGACATATGCCAAGTCTTTTCAGTCTCCTGAGGGGAAATAGGTGTGGTTGTCTGGTTGTGTTTGGACCATGATAGTTTGTTGGTGATGTGGACACCAAGGAACTTGAAGCTCTCAAACTAATCCACTACAGCCTCGTCAATGAGAATGGGGGTGTGCTCGGCCCTCCTTTTCATTTAGTCCACAATCTTCTCCTTTGTCTTGATCACGTTGAGGGAGAGGTTGTTGTTCTGGCACCTGTTAAGGCTAAGTAAGGCAGGCAAAGTCAGGTGCAGGAGAGCAGAGTAGAGTAAACAGGCACACTTTTATTCTGGTCAAAAAATAGGCACAACATGACATCTAAGTGCCCATAAAACATGGAACATGAGTACAAAAGTATAGCGCATGAACATAGACCATTAACAAATAAACAATTACACACAAAGACATGGAAGGGAACAGAGGACTGAATACATGCAGTGTGATTATGGAATGAAAACCAGGTGTGTATGAAACAAGACAAAACAAAAGTATGAGAAGTATGAGAAAAAGTATGAGAAATGGAGCGGAGATGGCTAGAAAGCCGGTGACGCCGATCGCCGAACGCTGCCCGAACAAGGAGAGGAGCCGACTTTGGCGGAAATCGTGACAGCACCACACTGTCAGGTCTCTGACCTCCTCCCTATAGGCTATCTCATCGTTGTCGGTGATCAGGCCTACCACCGTTGTGTCGTCAGCAAACTTAATGATGGTATTGGAGTCGTGCTTGGCCACGCAGTCATGGGTGAACAGAGAGAAAAGCAGGGGACTAAGCATGCACCCCTGAGGGGCCCCCGTGTTAAGGATCAGCGTGGCAGATGTGATGCTACCTACCCTTACCACCTGGGGGCGGCTGGTCAGGAAGTCCAAGATCCAGTTGCAGAGGCAGGTGTTAAGTTCCAGGATCCTTAGCTTAGTGAGGAGCTTTGAGGACACTATGGTGTTGAACGCTGAGCTGTAGTCAATGAACAGCATTCTCACGTAGGTGTTCCTTTTGTCCAGGTGGAAAAGAGCAGTGTGGAGTGCAATAGAGATTGCATCATCTGTAGATCTGTTGGGGCTCTATGCACATTTGGGTGGGTCTAGGGTTCCTGGGATAATGATGTTGATATGAGCCATGACCAGCCTTTCAAAGCACTTCATGGCTACAGACGTGAGTGCTACAGATCGGTAGTCATTTAAGGCAGGTTACCTTGGTGTTCTTGGGCACAGGGATTATGGTGGTCTGCTTGAAACATGTAGGTATTGTAGACTTGGTCAGGTAAAGGTTGAAAATGTCAGCAAAGACACTTGGTAGTTGGCATTTGTGAACAGCAGTTTTCAGTTCTTTCCACAGATTCTCGATTGGATTCAGGTCTGGACTTTGACTTGGCCATTCTAACACCTGGATATGTTTATTTTTGAACCATTCCATTGTAGATTTTGCTTTATGTTTTGGATCATTGTCTTGTTGGAAGACAAATCTCTGTCCCAGTCTCAGGTCTTTTGCAGACTCCATCAGGTTTTCTTCCAGAATGGTCCTGTATTTGGCTCCATCCATCTTCCCATCAATTTTAACCATCTTCCCTGTCCCTGCTGAAGAAAAGCAGGCCCAAACCATGATGCTGCCACCACCATGTTTGACAGTGGGGATGTTGTGTTCAGGGTGATGAGCTGTGTTGCTTTTACACCATACATAACGTTTTGCATTGTTGCCAAAAAGTTCGATTTTGGTTTCATCTGACCAGAGCACCTTCTTCCACATGTTTGGTGTGTCTCCCAGGTGGCTTGTGGCAAACTTTAAACAACACTTTTTATGGATATCTTTAAGAAATGGCTTTCTTCTTGCCACTCTTCCATAAAGGCCAGATTTGAGCAATATACGACTGATTGTTGTCCTATGGACAGAATCTCCCACCTCAGCTGTAGATCTCTGCAGTTCATCCAGAGTGATCATGGGCCTCTTGGCTGCATCTCTGATCAGTCTTCTCCTTGTATGAGCTGAAAGTTTAGAGGGACGGCCAGGTCTTGGTAGATTTGCAGTGGTCTGATACTCCTTCCATTTCAATATTATCGCTTGCACAGTGCTCCTTGGGATGTTTAAAGCTTGGGAAATATTTTTGTATCCAAATCCGGCTTTAAACTTCTTCACAACAGTATCTCGGACCTGCCTGGTGTGTTCCTTGTTCTTCATGATGCTCTCTGCGCTTTTAACGGACCTCTGAGACTATCACAGTGCAGACTTGATTACACACAGGTGGATTGTATTTATCATCATTAGTCATTTAGGTCAACATTGTATCATTCAGAGATCCTCACTGAACTTCTGGAGAGAGTTTGCTGCACTGAAAGTAAAGGGGCTGAATAATTTTGCACGCCCAATTTTTCAGTTTTTGATTTGTTAAAAAAGTTTGAAATATCCAATAAATGTCGTTCCACTTCATGATTGTGTCCCAGTTGTTGTTGATTCTTCACAAAAAATACAGTTTTATATCTTTACGTTTGAAGCCTGAAATGTGGCAAAAGGTCGCAAAGTTCAAGGGGGCCGAATACTTTCGCAAGGCACTGTATCTCTACACCACAATTAGAGTCTAGTGAGCCGTATCTCTACCCCCACATAGGTTATAGTGAGCTATATATCTACCACATATGGTCTACTGAGCGATATCTCTACCCCCACATAGAGTCTAGTGAGCTGTATCTCTACCCCCACAAAGTCTAGTTAGCTATACATCTACCCACACATACAGTTGAGTTAGCTATACCTCTACAAACACATAGAGTCTAGTGAGCTGTATCTCTACCCCCACATAGAGTCTAGTTAGCTGTATCTCTACCCCCATATAGAGTCTAGTGAGCTGTATCTCTACCCCCACATAGAGTCCAGTGAGCTATACCTCTACCCACACATAGAGTCTAGTGAGCTATATCTCTACCCACACATAGAGTCTAGTGAGATGTATCTCTACTCCACAATTAGGTTCTAGTGAGCCGTATCTCTACCCCCAGAAAGTCTAGTTAGCTATACATCTACCCACACATAGGGTTGAGTTAGCTATACCTCTACCCACACATAGTCTATTGAGCTATACCTCTACCCCCAAATATAGTATAGTGAGCTGTATCTCTGCCCTACATATGGTCTAGTGAGCTATACCTCTACCCTCACACAGTCTAGTGAGCTTTATCTCTACCCACACATAGAGTCTAGTGAGATGTATCTCTACTCCACAATTAGGTTCTAGTGAGATGTATCTCTACCCCACAATTAGAGTCTAGTGAGCCATATCTCTACCCCCACATATGGTCTACAGAGCTATATCTCTACCCCACAAATAGAGTCTAGTAGGCTGTATCTCTACCCCCACATAGAGTCTAGTGAGCTATATCTCTACCCCACACAGAGTCTAGTAGGCTGTATCTCTACCCCCACATAGAGTCAAATGAGCTGTATCTCTACCCCCACATAGAGCCATGTGAGCTATATCTCTACCCCACACATAGAGTCTAGTGAGCTGTATCTCTACCCTCACATAGAGTCTAGTGAGCTGTATCTCTACCCCCACATAGTCTAGTGAGATGTATGTCTAACCAACAATTAGGTTCTTGTGAGATGTAACTCTACCCCCACATAGTCTAGTGAGCCGTATCTCTACCCCACAATTAGGTTCTAGTGAGCTATATCTCTACCCCCACATGGATTCTAGTGAGCATTATCTCTACACCCACATAGAGTCTAGTGAGCTGTATCTCTACCCCCACATAGGGTCTAGTGAGCTATATCTCTACCCCCACATAGAGTCTAGTGAGCTGTATCTCTAACCCACGTAGAGTCTAGTGAGCTTTATCTCTACCCCCACATAGGGTCTAGTGAGCTATATCTCTACCCCCACATAGAGTCTAGTGAGCTGTATCTCTACCCCCACATAGAGTCTAGTGAGCTTTATCTCTACCCCCACATAGGGTCTAGTGAGCTATATCTCTACCCCCACATAGAGTCTAGTGAGCTGTATCTCTATCACATGCAGAGAGTCTAGTGAGCTGTATCTCTATCCCCACATAGAGTATAGTGAGCTGTATCTCTAACCCACGTAGAGTCTAGTGAGCTTTATCTCTACCCCCACATAGGGTCTAGTGAGCTATATCTCTACCCCCACATAGAGTCTAGTGAGCTGTATCTCTACCCCAAACAGAGAGTCTAGTGAGCTGGATCTCTACCCCACACATAGGGTCTAGTGAGCTGTATCTCTACCACATGCAGAGAGTCTAGTGAGCTATATCTCTACCCCACACATAGGGTCTAGTGAGCTATATCTCTACCCCCACATAGAGTCTAGTGAGCTGTATCTCTACCCCCACATAGAGTCTAGTGAGCTTTATCTCTACCCCCACATAGGGTCTAGTGAGCTATATCTCTACCCCCACATAGAGTCTAGTGAGCTGTATCTCTACCCCACACAGAGAGTCTAGTGAGCTGGATCTCTACCCCACACATAGGGTCTAGTGAGCTGTATCTCTACCACATGCAGAGAGTCTAGTGAGCTGTATCTCTACCCCACACATAGGGTCTAGTGAGCTGTATCTCTATCACATGCAGAGAGTCTAGTGAGCTGTATCTCTACCCCACACATAGAGTCTAGTGAGCTGTATCTCTATCACATGCAGAGAGTCTAGTGAGCTGTATCTCTAACCCACATAGTGTCAAGTGAGCTGTATCTCTACCCCACACATAGAGTCTAGTGAGCTGTATCTCTATCACATGCAGAGAGTCTAGTGAGCTGTATCTCTACCCCCACATAGTGTCAAGTGAGCTGGATCTCTACCCCACACATAGGGTCTAGTTAGCTGTATCTCTACCCCACACATAGAGTCTAGTGAGCTGGATCTCTACCCCACACATAGGGTCTAGTGAGCTTTATCTCTACCACATGCAGAGAGTCTAGTGAGCTGTATCTCTACCACATGCAGAGAGTCAGGTGAGCTGTATCTCTACCCCCACATAGTGTCAAGTGAGCTGTATCTCTACCACACACATAGAGTCTAGTGAGCTGGATCTCTACCCCACACATAGGGTCTAGTGAGCTGTATCTCTACCACATGCAGAGAGTCTAGTGAGCTGTATCTCTACCCCACACATAGTGTCAAGTGAGCTTTATCTCTACCCCCACATAGATTCTAGTGAGCTGTACCTCTACACACACATAGAGTCTAGTGAGCTGTATCTCTACCCCCACATAGAGTCTAGTGAGCTGTATCTCTACCCCACACATAGAGTCGAGTGAGCTGTATCTCTAACCCCACATAGAGTCTAGTGAGCTGTATCTCTACCCCCACATAGAGTATAGTGAGCTTTATCTCTACCCACATATAGAGTCTAGTGAGTTTTATCTCTATCCCCACATAGAGTCTAGTGAGCTGTATCTCTGCCCTACATATGGTCTAGTGAGCTATACCTCTACCCTCACACAGTCTAGTGAGCTTTATCTCTACCCCCACATAGAGTCTAGTGAGCTGTATCTCTACCCCACACATAGAGTCGAGTGAGCTTTATCTCTACCCCCACATAGAGTCTAGTGAGCTATACCTCTACCCACACATGGAGTCTAGTGAGCTGTATCTCTACCCCACACATAGAGTCTAGTGAGCGGTATCTCTACCCCCACACACAGAGTCTAGTGAGCTGTATCTCTACCCACACATGGAGTCTAGTGAGCTGTATCTCTACCCCACACACAGAGTCTAGTGAACTGTATCTCTACCCCCACATAGAGTATAGTGAGCTTTATCTCTATCCCCACATAGAGTCTAGTGAGCTATACCTCTACCCACACATGGAGTCTAGTGAGCTGTATCTCTACCCCACACATAGAGTCTAGTGAGCGGTATCTCTACCCCCACATAGAGTATAGTGAGCTTTATCTCTATCCCCACATAGAGTCTAGTGAGCTGTATCTCTATCCCCACATAGAGTATAGTGAGCTTTATCTCTATCCCCACATAGAGTATAGTGAGCTTTATCTCTATCCCCACATAGAGTATAGTGAGCTTTATCTCTATCCCCACATAGAGTATAGTGAGCTTTATCTCTATCCCCACATAGAGTCTAGTGAGCTGTATCTCTATCCCCACATAGAGTCTAGTGAGCTGTATCTCTAACCCCACATAGAGTCTAGTGAGCTGTATCTCTACCCCACACATAGAGTCTAGTGAGCTGTATCTCTACCCCACACATAGAGTCTAGTGAGCTTTATCTCTATCCCCACATAGTGTTATTACACACATGGCCACACTGAACATTACTAATGTCACCTCAGAGAACACTCACACATGTTGGCTGTCACTATTTCAGGAAAAACGCGATTTGACAAAAACATTTAAGGGAAAATAGTTTTGCTTAGGAGTCCAACAATCTGGAGCCCTTCCCCCCCCATCTAATTTTTTTAAATCTTCCCTCCTGATAGACAAGACCAATGTTTAATCATAGTGGCTACGTTTTTCTAGGACTCAGGTAAACAGATATTCCATCCAGCTTTCCAGCCATAAGTGTGGAGGGAGTGTATCAATACTGCTTCTATCCAACCACATTGGTCTGTGGGGAGAGACAGAGAGAGAGAGAGAGACAGAGAGGGAGACCAAGAGACAGAGGTGGAAAAATACAACGAAAGGGTGTAGGGACTGAGGCGCCCAGAATTACAGAGTGTTACAGACACTCATCTCAACAGTTCCTTGGAGACTACTTCATTACTGGCTCTCCCTCACACTCACCCTGTCCCCCTCTCTAACACATACCCACCCCGTCCCCCTCTCTAACACATACCCTCCCCGTTCCCCTCTCTAACACATACCCACCCTGTCCCCCTCTCTAACACATACCCTCCTTGTCCCCCTCTCTAACACATACCCACCCTGTCCCCCTCTCTAACACATACCCTCCCTGTCCCCCTCTCTAACACATACCCTCCCTGTCCCTCCCTCTCTCTCTCCCTCCCTCCTCCTGACTGTCGCTAATTCACAAGTTTCACAATACATTTCCCATTATTATGCATAATTATTTTCCCTTCTCCCTTTCCCTCTATCTCTCTCTTCCTCACTCACACACACACACACACACACACACACACACACACACACACACACACACACACACACACACACACACACACACACACACACACACACACACACACACACACACACACACACACACACACACACACACACACACACACTCACACACACACACACACGCACGTTTAGGTTTGAGAGAAACAATTTTGGCACCAGGTAATGGTGACAGTAAAGTTGACAGTATCATCTCAAAAGGCGGTTTACTTTCAGTAAACCTTTGGGTTACTTTCCCCTTAAAAGGAAGATGACAAAAAGGTTCCAACAAATGCATTTTGGTGTATCATCATAGTGGTCTCTGACGTGTGGTCAGAATCGCTCAGGTGGAACAAACAAACTTTTTTCAATGCTGAAATGAATGAGAAAGGAGTCGTAAATGTATTTTTTCCACAAACATCCTTTATTTCAACGTAATCCAAGAAGTAATCATCTAGTTTTTCAAAGTATTTGTAATCTGATTAAAATAGGTTTGCTGGTAATGTAACTGATTACAGTTACCATTTTTTTGTAATCAGTTTACATGTAATCGATTATTCCCAACCCTGGTAGTCAAAATAACACCCCTCAGACAAAAATGTGGCAAATATTGTATTGCATAATACTGGGCTGTTAGTTGACAATGACCTAATGGTTGTTGTAGTGCTTTGAAATTCTTCACCAGAGCCTACAGGAAAACAGACATCCAGACAGTCATTATTGTGCTATTTTTACTCCAGTGTCATATTCATATTCCCCACAGTTTTCCATTGTGAGTTATATAGTCTAGCTATGTTTGGCTAACCTGTTCAAGCACCCAGGCATTACACAGCAAAAACACTGGGCTGGCTATTGAGACAATAATTACAATGACCTCATGGTTGTTGTGGTTTGCAGTAATTAACCAGTGTCTACACTGAGACTGGCTGGTCGTAATAGTGAATGGAGAATAGTCTCTGTTTTCCACTGTGAGTTGGCTCTGTGATCTAGTTCTGCTTGACTAGCCCAGTCAAGGTCAGTTCCCCCAGCCAGACCATTTGGTCGTTGGCTCTTCAGCATAGGCACTGCCCGAGTGGCCACACAGTCTAAGCACGGTTGGCAGTGCTGAATCATAGAAAATATTTTGTTGGATGCAAGCTAGAGTGGGGAAGAGGGTGCGAGGGAGAATGTGTGATGGGCAAGAGAGAACACAAACGACAGAGAGATATGAAATCTGAGCCAAAGCACTCCTCTCTCTCTCTCTCTCTCTATCTACCTCCCTCTCTCTCTCTCTATCTATCTATCTAGACTCACTGAGCACAGACGTCAATTCAACATCTTTTCCACATTGGTTCAATGTAATTTAATTGAAGTGACGTGACGTGGAAACAAAATTGATTCAACCAGTGTGTACCCAATGGGGACCCTGCTGCATGTCTCCATGTGGGGTTGGGATGTTTCCTCTCTGACATGGTGAATATACTGAGGAGACACATCACAAAGTCTGCTATAAGATGCTATTAGATGATATGTATGCTAAGACTTCACTGCCTGCCTTATTCACTTTATTTCTCTTTAGTCTAATGTATTTATTTCCCTGGGTATATCAGATACCGTAGGAATGACTGAGGTCTTTTATTGTAAATGCTCTCTCTCCCTCTGTTCTCTTTCCAGAGATGTTGGAGTCCAATAACTTGGTGACATTTGAGGGCCTGGCCAATAGCTCAGCTTACCACACGTTCCTATTGGATGAGGAGAAGGGTCGTCTGGTGGTGGGAGCCAAGGACCACATATTCTCCTTCAACCTGCTCAACATCAGCAGAGACCTGGCACAGGTACTGTACGCCTTATAATACATCATAACCTGGTCAATTCAGCAGTCATTTGGGACAGGTACTATACTGAACATATAATACAGATATATTCCTATTTATGATGCTTTATAACCTAGTTCACATCAGCAGAGTCCTGGCACAGGTACTGTACACCTTATAATACATTAATAACTATCTATGATACATTACAACCAAGTCAACATCAGCAGAGTCCTGGCACAGGTACTGTACACCTTATAATACATTAATAACTATCTATGATACATTACAACCAAGTCAACATCAGCAGAGTCCTTGCAACGGGAGCTGTTACATTTGGTCAATAGCAACACACTTTTAAATACAATACATTATGAACAAATATGAAAATGCTCTGGAGAATAGCGTCTGCTAAATTACTAAAATGTTAAATGGCGCTGACGGACAGGGCTGCCGTGTTTCTAGCTCTTAGGAAACTTTGCAGTATTTTTTATGTGTTATTTCTTACATTATTAGCCCAGGAAATGTTTTGTGTTATGACGTACAGCCAGGAAGAACTTTTGGAAATTCGAGAGGCGGTAACTCACGGGGCGGCCCGTCAGGAAGTCCAGTACCCAGTTGCACAGGGCTGGGTTGAGACCCAGGGTCTCGAGCTTGATGACGAGTTTGGAGGGTACTATGGTGTTAAATGCTGAGCTGTAGTCGATGAACAGCATTCCCATATAGGCATTCCTCTTGTTCAGATGGGTTAGGGCAGTGTGCATTGTGGTTGAGATTGCATCGTCTCTGGACCTTTTTGGGCGATAAGCAAATTGGAGTGGGTCTAGGGTGTCAGGTAGGGTGGAGGTGATATGGTCCTTGACTAGTCTCCCAAAGCACTTCATGATGACGGAAGTGAGTGCTACGGGGCGGTAGACGTTTAGCTCAGTTACCTTAACTTTCTTGGGAACAGGGACAATGGTGGCCCTCTTGAAGCATATGGAAACAGCAGACTGGGATAAGGATTGATTGAACATGTTCGTAAACACACCAGCCAGCTGGTCTGCGCATGCTCTGAGGACGCGGCTGGGGATGCCGTCTGGGCCTGCAGCATTGCGAGGGTTAACACGTTTAAATGTTTTACTCACTTCGGCTGCAATGAAGGAGAGTCCGCAGGTTTTGGTTGCGGGCCGTGTCAGTGGCACTGTATTGTCCTCAAAGCGGCAAAAAAGTTAGTTAGTATGCCTGGGAGCAAGACATCCTGGTCCGAGACGGGGCTGGTTTTCTATTTGTAATCCGTGATTGACTGTAGACCCTGCCACATACCTCTTGTGACTGAGCCGTTGAATTGTGATTCCACTTTGTCTCTATACTGACCCTTAACTTGTTTGATTGCCTTGCAGAGGGAATAGCTACACTGTTTGTATTTGTCATGTTTCCGGTCACCTTTCCCTGGTTAGAAGCAGTGGTTCGTGCTTTCAGTTTCACGCGAATGCTGCCATCAATCCACGGTTTCTGGTTTGGGAATGTTTTAATCGTTGCTATGGGAACGACATCGTCAATGCACTTTCTAATGAACTCGCTCACCGAATCAGCGTATTCGTCAATGTTGTTGTTGGAAGCAATACGGAACATATCCCAGTCCACGTGACCGAAGCTGTCTTGGAATCAGATTGGTCGGACCAGCGTTGAACAGACCTGAGCACGGGAGCTTCTTGTTTTTAGTTTGGTCGTGGTCAGCTTTTCCTGAAAGGAGGGCGAGGGAGGGCCTTATATGCGTTGCGGAAGTTAGAATAGCAATGATCCAAGGTTTTACCAGCCCTGGTTGCGCAATCGATATGCTGATACAATTTAGGGAGTCTTGTTTTCAGATTAGCCTTGTTAAAATCCCCAGCTACAATGAATGCAGCCTCAGGATATGTGGTTTCCAGTTTGCAAAGAGTCAAATAAAGTTCGTTCAGGGCCATCGATGTGTCTGCTTGTGGGGGAATATATACGGCTGTGATTATAATTGAAGAGAATTCCCTTGGTAGATAATGCAGTCGACATTTGATTGTGAGGAATTCTAAATCAGGTGAACAGAAGGACTTGAGTTCCTGTATGTTGTTGTGATCACACCACGTCTCGTTAATCATAAGGCATACGCCCCCGCCCCTCTTCTTACCAGAAAGATGTAAGAAGAGGGGCGGGGGCGTATCTCAAGGCCATCAGACTGTTAAAAAGCCATCACTAACACATTAGAGGCTGCTGCCCTATATACATTAACTTGAAATCACTGGCCACTTTAATACTGGACCGCTAGTCACTTTAATAATGTTTACATATCTTGCATTACTCATCTCATATGTATATACTGTATTCTATCCTATTCTACTGTATCTTAGTCTATGCCGCTCTGACTTTGCTCATCCAAATATTTATATATTCTGAATTCCATTCCTTTACTTTAGATTGTGTGTATTGTTAGATATTATTTGTTAGATATTGCTGCACTGTTGGAGTTAGAAACACAAGCATTTTGCTACTCCCGCAATAACATCTACTAAACACATGTATGTGACAAATACACTTTGATTTGATGTCAAATGTAAACACTCTTATACATACAAGTCTGTTTGCAGTCTGTCTGTCTGCATATCTTCCCCAACCCCTGTCAGTCTAAGCCAGTCTCAGCCAGGTATCCAGGGACTCTCTTTCTATAGAGAAATGACTTGTGAATAATTCAGACCTGAGCTGTCGCACAGGATCTCACGCTGCGCCAGGCATGTTAGCCGCTCCCTGCACACCTGGATGAATAATAGAGTAAACGGAAACAAAGTGGAGAACAAATCTCATTGTGACTCCTCTACCCCTACCACATATATATACACACGTGAACGTACATACTGTAGGTGCACGCAGACACACACACATATATCAACGCAATCTAAAAAATATGCCCCACCTCCGCAAAAAGTACATTTTTAGCGACACTGCTGGCAGAAGCACCTCAGCTAATGTAAGGAATGTTAGCTGACCAGCTGCTTGGTGAAGATGTTAGGGTTAGAGACTGGTTAGTGTCTGATTTAATGTATCCATGTCTCTGTGTCTGTGTAGATCCCGTGGCCTGTATCCACCTCCAGAAGAGATGAGTGTAAATGGGCAGGGAAGGACCTCATGGTGAGTAGCTACCTCATCTTACCCATCACACATCTCTCGCTCACATAGTAATGCCTTTTACACTATCTCTCGCTCTCGGAGTACTGCCTTTTACACTATCTCTCCCTCTTGGAGTACTGCCTTTTACACTGTCTCTCCCTCCCGGAGTACTGCCTTTTACACCATCTCTCCCTCTTGGAGTACTGCCTTTTACACTGTCTCTCCCTCCCGGAGTACTGTCTTTTACACTATCTCTCCCTCCCGATGTATTGCCTTTTACACTCTCTCTCCCTCTTGGAGTACTGCCTTCTATACTGTCTCTCCCTCCCGAAGTACTGCCTTTACACTAGCTCTCCCTCCCAGAGTACTGCCTTTACACTAGGTCTCCCTCCCGGAGTACTGCCTTTACACTAGCTCTCCCTCCCGGAGTACTGCCTTTTACATTACAGTGTTGGTATAGTCTGTGTGTTTTCACATGGACAGAAATCTCTGAATCTGATCATAATCCACTGGCCAAGTTAGATACATCACATGACCATCGTCATATAGAGTCCAACCACAGAGAAGTTGACCTAGCCACTGGGATACAGGGTTAACAGTGGACAGCCAATGGGCTTACAGTCACTACTTTCAACACAGGAGCAGTATCCTAACAACAGCTATGGCTTTGTCGAGACATGGGTATTTGTTAGTTGCAAATGCAGCACGGTTTCAGTCCACACAGTCATATGGCATATCACAAGATCATTTATGTGTGTGTTTTCCTTAGTCTAAGAAGAGTCATGTCAATATCAGTGGCACTTCAATACTATGAGTCTTGCGTGCATGACTAGCTCAGCCATGTACCGTATATTTGTCCTGTATATCTGTCTCAATACAAGCAGTACACTGTGTAAACACCCAAAGAGACACAGTTGCATCTCTCTCCTTCTGACTTTATTCTCAGATACAGCCTGGGGCCATGTGCTGCCTGCAATATAAGATCTTAGCTCCGCTGTATCTGCCTCACTGAGATCACAGGCACAGGGTCAGCTTCTGCTGAGTTTCTATAGGGCTGATTTTGAAGGGCCATCAGGTCTTTTGTGTGTATGTGCGTGTGTTTTCTGTAAACATTCTGGCAGAGATGAACGGGGAGCCCTGAAGGATGGTCTTTGTGTTTGAAGGGCATAGGAGACAAGGAGGAGAGGAAGAAAGACCACAGATGCTCTTTGATGAACTGCAACAAAGACACTTTTGAACATGCCATGGGGAAGACAGTGAAAGAGAGAAGGAGAGAGAGAAAATTGCTAATTTACTGTACATCTATGAAGAGGGGAGGGTGATACACAGGGCCAGGAAAAATAAAGTTGTGCCAAAAAGTTAGATTACGGGTCTTTACGTCCAAGCTTCGCTAACTCTTACAAAACTTCCATCATACAAACTCTGTTGGTTCGGTGCATGGTTTGGCCAATGGGTTCACACAGTTAAACTTGATCTCACAAAAAACTTTAACACCATCCAAATCACACTAGCGTGAGAAACGTTAACGTTATCTGATCATCAACCAGGTAAACCACCCTGAAATGACAGACACCTCTTCAGATGACAACAAAGGCATATACAATCAACAGAGCTGTTTTCTGTTGGTGACCTACTAAAGGCAGATAAACTTAGTCATGCATTATTTGTGGTTCTTATTTCTCTTGTGATGACATTCATTTTCATATGAGGTCAGGCCTGCTGCCTGCTCAGGCAAGTGCTGACAAATCACGGGGGGAAACTGTCTTCGCAGCATGGAGACACACACAAACACACACACACACTCACACACACACACACACACACACTACACAGTATGCTCAGACGAGATTACAGTATGTGATACTCATAACATTTTGTTGTTGTGGGACATTTGCTTGTTGGTTGCAGTGCAGTTATGCATTGAAAGTCTTACTGTTGATGTCCATCATAAAAACCCTGGCTGTTTTAATACTCAGATGTCTCTGAGCCTTTCTGATCAGGAATCTGGATTGGAGAGATCATGAGTACACACGGGGAGAGGAAAATGGAGAGAGAGGAGAAGGATGGAAAGAATAAAAGATAACTGAGAATGACAGATTACTGGTCTCAATCTGAACAGCGAGTTGTTGAGTTATTACACAGCACAACAGTCTGGATTATCTCTAAAACACCACAACCGTGACTCACTCAGCTGGCCTTGCCATGATGTCATTTGTACAGTAAAATCAATCAGGGCTGTTCCTTTTCCCAACACTGTTATTCATATGTAGATCAGGTCATTCCTAAATATTCCTGGAAAATGACTTCTATATTACACAGACAGGACAAGCCTTTAATTCTGATTACAGATGCCCTTAATTCCCTCAATTGGAATGTTTGTTTTTCTGCATAGCTCCATGTGATGTTGTGTTACGTCCAGAGAGGGTTAACCCTTTTCTCTGTCCAGTGGATCAGCTCTATAGGAAGGCGTGCTTCTGATGAACAAACTGGGTTTTGACCCAAATGGGCAGGACTGGGTTTTGACCCAAATGGGCAGGACTGGGTTTTGACCCAAATGGGCAGGACTGGGTTTTGACCCAAATGGGCAGGACTGGGTTTTGACCCAACAGCTTTAGACAGCTTTGTCCTCTATGTTAGTTGTTTACGGTTTATCTCCTGGCAAATCCATGCTATATAAATCTCTCTTTCTCTATCTCCAGAGGGAATGCGCTAACTTCATCAAGGTGTTGCAGCCTTTTAACCAGACCCATCTGTATGTATGTGGAACCGGAGCCTTCCACCCTGTCTGCGCCTACTTGGAGGTGGGGAAGAAACTAGAGGTATACCAACCGGTAATACCCTATTCAGCCATCTGTCAGCTTACTGCAGTTATAGCTCTAGTATTCTACTATTTACTAACCAGTATGAACCTTGGTAGAAGAAAAGGGGAAGGGGGATACCTAGTCAGTTGTACAACTGAATGCATTCAACTGAAATGTATCTTCCGCATAGGGCATGTCATGGTTCTGACTGATTCAAGTCTTGTGTGAGCTACAGCTAGACTGTAGTATTAAGAAAAACTCTTCACTGAAATGTGATATTATGGTTTTGGGTTTCGATTTAAAATCATAAGCCGTGGAGTGTGAGGTAATCTCTCGTAACGATTCGCTCATGGCCTTAGGAAAAGCTTTATTCATTCAGTAAATGAGGTGGAAAATTAAACAGAGTTTCATCGTTTAGAGGTTCCCAATTCGCTGTGTGTGTGTGCGCGCGCGCGCGCGTGTGTGTGTGTGTGTGTGTGTGTGTGTGTGTGTGTGTGTGTGTGTGTGTGTGTGTGTGTGTGTGTGTGTGTGTGTGTGTGTGTGTGTGTGTGTGTGTGTGTGTGTGTGCGTGCGTGCTATGTCTCCTCTCAATGTTAGTGAGTCAGGCTTATAAATGTGTTTCCTATTCATTAGACTGCAGTCATTTTCAGAGAATTAGAGAGGGAGAATAGCTCTGAGAATAGCAGTCTCCTCTCTTTACTGCCCTGACTGTGGCCCCTGGTTAAAGTGACTCTAGGAGAAGGTAAAACATCTAATTCTGAAAAAATAGAGATCTTTTTTTTCCAAGACGCCAACATCATGCGTTGATGTCAATAGGACAATGCAATAAACTCTGAATTCTAAATGCTCTTTATGTTGACCTATTTTTCATGTAATAGGACAGTGTGTTCAGGCTGGAGCCCCTGATAGAGAACGGTCGGGGGAAGAGCCCTTATGACCCCAAGCTGCTCACAGCGTCCATGCTCATCGGTGAGTGACCCAAACAAACAAGCATACTCAACTTTTTTTTAAGGCACCAATTTCCCCCAGAACTTTTCACCACATAAAGAGGGAGTTGTACCTCTTCTCTCATCTCCACTCATTCATTAAGCATATTTACAGCTGAGAGGAAGTGGGTGAATGACAGGGCTGGCTATATATAGTGTTCATCATTAGGAGTGCTCTACAGTGGACACCCACTCATTTCCATGCCTATGTGTAGTGGACGCATGTGTGTGTGTCAGCTTCATTTCTTCACCATGTTCAGGACCAGTCATACTCTTTATGACATCACATCGCTCCAACCAATAGATGGTCATTTTCCATCACCCTTTATCTCCTCCTGTCTCTCTCTCTCTCCTCTTACCACATCTCCTTGCTTCTCTTTCTCACATCTCTGATTTCTCCTCTCATCTATGTCTCCTCTCTCTCGCTCTCTCTCGCTCTCTCTCTCTCTTACTCTCTCGCTCTCTTACCCTGTATCCCTCCTTCTCCTTCTCTCTCTCTCTCTCTCGCTCTATCTCTCCTCTTACCCCGTCTCCCTCCTTCTCTTTCTCTCCTCTTCCTCCTGTCAGCCCTGTCTCCCTACTCCTCTCTCTCCTCTTACCACATCTCCTTGCTTCTCTTTCTCACATCTCTGATTTCTCCTCTCATCCGTCTCCTCTCTCTCGATCTCTCTCTCGCTCTCTCTCGCTCTCTCTCTCTCTCTCGCTCTCGCTCTCTCTCGCTCTCTCTCGCTCTCGCTCTCTCTCGCTCTCTCTCGCTCTCGCTCTCTCTCGCTCTCTCTCTCTCTCTCTCGCTCTCTTACCCTGTATCCCTCCTTCTCTTTCTCTCCTCTTTGTCTTTTCACCTTTATCCCTCCTCTCTCTCTCTCTCTCGCTCTATCTCTCCTCTTACCCCGTCTCCCTCCTTCTCTTTCTCTCCTCTTCCTCCTGTCAGCCCTGTCTCCCTACTCCTCTCTCTCCTCTTACCACATCTCCTTGCTTCTCTTTCTCACATCTCTGATTTCTCCTCTCATCCATGTCTCCTCTCTCTCTCTCTCTCTCTCTCTCTCTCTCTCTCTCTCTCTTACTCTCTCGCTCTCTTACCCTGTATCCCTCCTTCTCTTTCTCTCCTCTTTGTCTTTTCACCTTTATCCCTCCTCTCTCTCTCTCTCTCGCTCTATCTCTCCTCTTACCCCGTCTCCCTCCTTCTCTTTCTCTCCTCTTCCTCCTGTCAGCCCTGTCTCCCTACTCCTCTCTCTCCTCTTACCACATCTCCTTGCTTCTCTTTCTCACATCTCTGATTTCTCCTCTCATCCATGTCTCCTCTCTCTCTCTCTCTCTCTCTCTCTCTCTCTTACTCTCTCGCTCTCTTATCCCGTCTCCCTCCTTCTCTTTCAAACCTCTTCCTCCTGTCAGCCCTGTCTCCCTACTCCTCTCTCTCCTCGATCTTCTCCCACCCATGTCTCCCCTTCTCCTCTCTTTTTCTTAATCCCCCTCCCTCCTTTAATGCTCTCTTAATGCAACCACCTGGCCCTCTTAGTCTCTTCCTGTTAAATCTGACTTTCACACTTACTTGTTCTGGTTTATTATCTGATAGATGGAGGTGTTCCTTGTGAGAACACATTCTACTTGTACTGTTAAGCCTGCAATCACCATACTGTACCTGATAGACTAATACAGACACGAAAGGTCATGAGACGCACACACACAGGATACACAAACACTCACATGCACACGCACAAAAACATATATTGCAGCATGCACACACACGTTCACACATACACCTGATATTGTCCTCCTCCCCTGTCCTCCAGATGGCGAGCTGTATTCTGGGACGTCAGCGGACTTCATGGGGCGGGATTTTGCCATCTTCCGTACGTTGGGACAGCATCACGCCATTAGAACTGAGCAACACGACTCCCGCTGGCTGAATGGTGAGATGGAAATAAAGATCATTCTCAGTTCTGATGTTCTCAGTTCAGTGAACTATGCTTGCATGATGAAAAACCTTGCTTGAGTCCTGAAGACTTGTGTTAGCTCCCCAAGATGATACCCAGGCTATAGCTCAGCAGGCTAACAGTCTGTTGGCATGCAGACCAGTCTGATTTAATGCATTTCGTCTCAAATTGAGACAGAAAGTGTTTCAAAGACAGAAACTAAAAAGACAGAAACTGAGACAGCAAGTTTTTCACAGAGTAAGAGAACAAAGGAGACATACAGAGAAGACAGAGAAGCGTGAGAGGGAGGACAAAAGAAGGAGGGAAAGGGAATAACAAAAATAGGCAGCATTAAGTTTAAATCCTCCATGATTGACATGGCTGTAGTGGGGGAGTGGTAGCAGACACAGTGGCTCGATTGCAACAAACAGGCAGAACCCAACACGCTCCTGAGGTTATCGCTGGATTTCTTAAAACGCTACAAATGGGAAATTACATGCACCTGTGGCCTAAACTAAGCTGCATTGCAACGAAAAACCCACAAGGATAGACCAGCAGATCAATTGATCTCTCGCTGTTACCATGTCAAGTGATTATGCCAACGACTGTATGCGGACAGCTAGTCTAGATTCTTTACTCTTGCCCCCAATGAAATATCGACTCACTCTGTGTGCAATATATCACGACTCAGGATATGACCCAGATGCAGACACAGGAGGCGGATAGTTCAATAGTATTTATTATACAAAGGGGCATGCAAAGGGCAGACAGAGGTTCCTAATCCAAGGCACGGTCAAACAGGGACAGAACGGCAGGCAGGCTCAGGGTCAAGACAGGCAGATAGGTCAGATCTGGGAAGACTAGAAAAACAAACTTGAGAGCAGGAGAAACGGGAAACATGCTGGTAAGATCTGACAAGACAAGACAAACTGGCACAGACAAACAGAAAATGCAGGTATAAGTACAGAGGAGATAATGGGGGAAAATGGGAGACACCTGGTGGGGGTGGAGACAGGCATAAGACGGGTGAAACAGATCAGGGTGTGACAGTACCCCCATCCTCCTCCTGGTGGCGCAACCTGGAGTCCTAACTGGGCACATAGCTTGTTGACCGGGGTGCCGGAACTCAGTGATGAGGGCTGGGTCCAATATGTTCCTAGTGGTAACCCTGCACCTCTCCTCTAGGCCATAGCCCTCCCCGTCAACCAGGTACTGGAATCCCCTGCTCGAGGTCGAACATTCAGGAGGCGGGAGGCAGGTTTGGTCGTCGATTGGTTGGGGGGAGGGGTGGGCCTGGAGACACAAGACAAAGGGCTATGAGACAGAGGTTTAATTCCTAGACACATAAAAAGTGGGATGTACAGTGGGGCAAAAAGATGAGAGAGGCCTGTAATTTTCATCATAGGTACACTTCAACTATGACAGACAAAATTAGAGAAAAAAAATCCAGAAAATCACATTGAAGGATTTTTTATGAATTTATTTGCAAATTATGGTGGAAAATAAGTATTTGGTCAATAACAAAAGTTTCTCAATACTTTGTTATATACCTTTTGTTGGCAATGACAGAGGTCAAACTTTTTCTGTTCGTCTTCACAAGGTTTCCACACACTGTTGCTGGTATTTTGGCCCATTCCTCCATGCAGATCTCCTCTAGAGCAGTGATTTTCTTTAGGTCTGTTGCTGGGCAACACAGACTTTCAACTCCCTCCAAAGATTTTCTATGGGGTTGAGATCTGGAGACTGGCTAGGCCACTCCAGGACCTTGAAATGCTTCTTACGAAGCCACTCCTTCGTTGCCCGGGCGGTGTGTTTGGGATCATTGTCATGCTGAAAGAATCAGCCAGTTTCATCTTCAATGCCTTTGCTGATGGAAGGAGGTTTTCACTCAAAATCTCACGATACATGGCCCCATTCATTCTTTCCTTTACACGGATCAGTCGTCCTGGTCCCTTTGCAGAAAAACAGCCCCAAAGCATGATGTTTCCACCTCCATGCTTCACAGTAGGTATGGTGTTCTTTGGATACAACTCAGCATTCTTTGTCCTCCAAACACGACGAGTTGAGTTTTTACCAAAAAGTTATATTTTGGTTTCATCTGACCATATGACATTCTCCCAATCTTCTTCTGGATCATCCAAATGCTCTCTAGCAAACTTCAGACGGGCCTGGACATATACTGGCTTAAGCAGGGGGACACGTAGTGTGCTACTGATGGTAGGCTTTGTTACTTTGGTCCCAGCTCTCTGCAGGTCATTCCCTAGGTCCCCCCGTGTGGTTCTGGGATTGTTGCTCACCGTTCTTGTGATCATTTTGACCCCACGGGGTGAGATCTTGCTTGGAGCCCCAGATCAAGGGAGATTATCAGTGGTCTTGTATGTCTTCCATTTCCTAATAATTGCTCCCACAGTTGATTTCTTCAAACCAAGCTGCTTACCTATTGCAGGTAAGCAGGACAGGCTGGCTGATGACCCAATGAGGGTGCAGAACGCCTTCTAGAACTGGGACCAGAACTGAGGACCCCGGTTAGAGACTATGTCGACCGGAAGTCCATGGATCTGGAAGACGTGCTGCACCATGAGCTGGGCAGTCTCCTTGGCTGAGCGCAACTTGGGAAGGGGATTTAAATGGCTGGCTTTGGAAAACATATCCACCACCGTTAGGATCTCCATCAGATTCCCATCTGATGGATGGAGACCAGTGATGAAGTCCAAGGTGATATGAGGCCAGGGGCGGTGAGGAACCGGGAGTGGTTGAAGGAGGCCTTCCAGAGCTTGCCGCGGAGGGCCTGTGCAAACACGCAGTGTAGGCGGCGAAGAACTCTGAGACATCAGGAACCATGGTGGGCCACCAAAAACGTTGTCGGACGAAAGCCAAAGTCCAACTGGAGCCAGGATGGCAGGTGAGTCTGGAGAAAAGGGCCCGTACCAGGACCGGAGAACGGACAGAGTCCGGGACAAACATCCAGTTTGCATGTAGGAGATTTAAGGAAATTTAAGTGAGTGAATAACAGCCTTGAGCCTGCCTTGAATTGAGGCACTAGGCAGTTCAGACACATTCCAGATTCTTATGGTCAGTCAGACACTAAGAATGGATGTTCTGCCACCTCTAACCAATGCCAATGCCTCCAACGCCATCTTAACTGTGAGTAGCTCTCAATTTATCACATCATAGTTCCTCTCAGCTGGGTTAAGACGATGGGAAAGGAAGGTGCAGGGATGCACCGATGCATGTCGGAGGCGTCGACCTCCACCACAAACTGATGGGACGAGTCCGGGTGGATTAAGATGGGAGCTGTAGTGAAACAATGCTTGAGATTTGAGAATGCCTGGTCTGCTGTTGGAGACCATATGAAAGGAACCTTGGGAGAGGTGAGTGCTGAGGAAGGAGGAAGCCAAGGTGCTGCAATGCTGGATGAAGCGGCGGTAGAAATTAGCAGATCTCAGAAAATGTTGCAACTGCACTCTGGATGTGGGTTGAGGCCAATCCACCACCGCTCTCACCTTGTCAGAATCCATCTGAATATTTCCTGTACCGATGACTTATCCTAGGAAGGAGTTGGTGGAGCAATAGAATTCACGTCTCTGCTTTAACAAACAGCTGGTTCTCCAGGAGATGCTGGATGAACTGTTGGACACGGAGGACGTGCTCTTGAGCTGACTGGGAAAAATGAGGAGGTCGCCAAGGTAGACAAACACGAACTGGTTCAACATGTCGTGGAGCACATCATTGACAAGGGCCTGGAACACTGCGGGAGCATTGGACAATCAGAATGGCATCACTAGGTACTCGTAGAGCCTGCTCTCCATTTCAAAGGCTGTCTTCCATTTGTCTCCTTCCCGTATCCGAACAAAATAGCAGGTGTTTCGAAGGTCCAACTTCGAGAAGGTGGTAGACCCCTGGAGAGGTACGAAAACTGAGGAGATGAGTGGTAACGGTTTTTAACCGTGATATCATTAAGGCCCCGGTAGTCGATACACGGATGCAGGGTTTTGACCTTTTTCTCCACAAAGAAGAACCCTGCACCAGCAGGGGAGACAGATGGATGAATACTCCATGCCGCAAGAGAATCCCCAATGTACTTCTCCATAGTCTTGGTCTCCGGACCGACATGGAATAAAGTTGGCCCCGAGGTGGTGTAGTACCAGGGAAGAGGTCGATGGCGCAGTCGTAGGGTCGATACGGAGGAAGAAATGCGATGCGTGCCTTATTGTAAACCTTCTGGAGGTCCTGGTACTCCGCAGGAACAGCGGAGAGATCCGAGGCTTTTCCCAAGCCCACAAAAAGACATTCCCGGGGCAGGTTGTGCTGACTTCAGACAATGTGCATGACAAAACGGACTCCAACCCATGATAGATCTAGTAGACCAGTCGATCACGGGATTGTGCCTCTGTAGCCATGGAAACCCCAAAACCATGGGTACATAAGGGGATTCGATGAGTAGGAACTGCATAGACTCACTGGGATTAGCTGACACTCGCAGGTTGATAGGAACCGTATTGTGGGTAACTCTGCCAATAAAGTACCCATCCAGCACAGTGACATGCAAGGGAATGGAAAGGGGTTGTGTGGAGATACCCAGCTCCGACACTAGGGGAGTGTCCATAAAACTCTTGTCGGCCCCAGAGTCAATGAGCACCCAGAGAAATTGGGACCGGTCACCCCACAGCAGGATGACATGAAGATGGGTACGAGTAATGAGCAGATTGGAAACTCCCCGTATGGCTCACCAGCGTATTCATAATACTGATGAGCCTGGTCTTTTAATGGACAGGTTGATATGTAATGTCCTGAAGTACCACAATACAGACAGCTCTTGGTGCTCAGTCTGTGCAAGCATTCAACAGGAGACAATCCTCCCCAGTTGCATGGGCTCCAGAGGAGATGAGTCGACTGCCCTCTGAGATTCCCGAGGGAATTTGGGTGATGTCGGATTCTCTCGGCCCTGTAGACTTCGGGAACTTCCAGGATTCTTCAGAGGCGAGGTGGGAATCATGGATGAGCGAGTGTGGCCAGGAACAGACCTCCTCCTCTCCCTCCTACGTTCCCATAGCCACCCATCGATCCGTATGGTAAAAGCTATGAGAGAGTCGAGATCCAATGGCAGCTCCCGGTCTGCGAGCTCATCTTTAATCACCTCTGATAATCCATGAAGGAACGTGTCGAACAGGGATTCAGGGTTCCAGGCACTCTCGGCAGAAAAAGTGCCAAAATCCACTGCGTAGTCTGCCACACTACAGGAGTCTTGATGCAGTTGAAGAAGCTTTCCAGCAGCCTCTCTTCCGGACAACGGAGAATCAAACACCTTTCTTACCTCCGACACAAACTCCAGACTGAGACAAACGGTTGATTGTTGCTCCCACACCACCGTAGCCCAGGCAAGTGGTCTCCCAGACATGAGAGTTATCAGGTACACTAATTAAGAAGGCTGTGGCTCGAAGATGAGGGAGCACTGGGAGAGAACCTCCTGGCAGGTTCCTAGATTTCCAGCATAGTGCTTCAGAGGAGGTAAGTGGGGTTTACAGAAAGCCGGGGAAGGCTGGGGAGAAACGCCAATGATTACTGAGATTCTAGAAGGTTACCGTAGTGGCTTTCTGCCTGCTTGGGAGCAAACAGCGTTGCGGAGCTGGCCCGAGTCTGCTGAGTCAGTCATGGACAGTTCGTACGATCACGACTCAGGATATGAACCAGATGTAGACACAGGAGGGGGATAGTTCCATATTATACAAAGTGGCAGGCAAAGTGCAGGTCGAGGGCAGGGAGAGGTCCGTAATCTAAGGCAGGGTCAAACAAGGACAAAACAGCAGGCAGGCTCAGTGTCAGGACAGGCAGATAGATCAGATCCGGGAAGACTAGAAAACAAAGTTGAGAGCAGGAAAAATGGGAAACATGCTGGTAAGATCTGACAAGCCAAAACGAACTGGTACAGACAAATAGAAAACGCAAGTGTAAATACACAGGAGATAATGGGGACAAATGGGAGACACCTGCTGGGGGGTGGAGACAAGGCAGGTGAAACAGATCAGGGTGTGACACAATAATAGCGTTAAAAAGGATTTTTTAATGACTACCACGTCGCTGTACCCCACACATACAATTATCTGTAAGGTCTCTCAGTCTCTCAGTGAATTTCAAACACAGTGTTACGGTTTTCTTCCGTCGAAAGAGAGTCGGACCAAAATGCAGCGTGGTATTCTTGATACATATTTAATGACGATGAAAAACGTACAATACAAAAACAACAAACGTAACGTGAAAACCTATACAGCCTATCTGGTGCAAACAAACACAGAGACAGGAACAATCACCCACGAAACACTCAAAGAATATGGCTGCCTAAATATGGTTCCCAATCAGAGACAACGATAATCACCTGCCTCTAATTGAGAACCACTTCAGGCAACCATAGACTTTTCTAGATAACCCTACTAAGCCACAATCCCAATACCTACTAAAACCCCAAGACAAAACACACCACATAATAAACCCATGTCACACCCTGGCCTGACCAAAATAATAAAGAAAACACAAAATACTAAGACCAGGGCGTGACACACAGATTCAACCACAAAGACTAGGGAGGTTTTCCAATGCCTCTCAAACAAGGACACCTATTGGTAGATGAAAAAAAGACATTGAATATCCCTTTGAGCATGGTGAAGTTACAACAAAGATACAGGCGTCCTTCCTAATTCAGTTGCCAGAGAGGAAGGAAACTGTTCAACGATTTCACCCTAAGGCCAATGGTGACTTTAAAACAGTTACAGTTTAATGGCTGTAATAGGAGAAAACTGCAGATGGATCAACAACATTGTAGTTACTCCACAATAATAACCTAAATGATTAGAGTGAAAAGAAGGAAGCCTGTACAGAATAAAAATATTCCAAAACATGCATTCTGTTTGCAATAAGGCACTAAAGTAAAACTGCAAAAAATGTGGCAAATAAATGTACTTTACGTCCTGAATACAAAGTGTTATGTTTGGGGCAAGTCCAACACAACGTATTACTGATTACCCCTCTTCATATTTTCAAGCATGGTGGTGGCTGCACCATGTTATGGGTATGCTTGTCATCAGCAATGACTAAGGAGTGTTTTAGGATAAAAGGAATAGAGCTAAGCACAGGAAAAATACTAGAGGAAAAGCTGGTTCAGTCTGCTTTTCAACAGACAATTAGAGACATTCACCATCGGAATTGGAAACAAATAAAATAATAAGAATTGACTACACTATCAACAGTAGTATTCCATTCATACAACATGTCGGATAAATTGCCACAATAGATTTCGCCCTTAATAGATTTCTCCCTTAAATCGCCCTTAGTCTGCTCATAAAGTAGGACTAAGTTGTTCCGATGATACTGTAACTCCAACCAGAGGGCGAAATTATCTTGAAAAATATTGGCTGCAATCAAGACTAAAAGATAACCTTGACATCCACGTCAGGGAACGGTTATTTTCTGCCAAATGTTGGTTGCAATTGAGATCAGCTGTTCGGGTGATGTTAGCATGTATTGATGGTTTAATAACAATAAATCAGCTGATGATAATCTGGTGGCTTCCGATGGTTGCAATTGGCCCACTATGTGTTTTATTGGGGAATAAGTTTCTGATTCCCATTTCAGAATTTCTTAAATATTATATATTTTTGTGTAGATCCCAGGTTTGTGAGTGTCCATCTGATCCCAGAGAGTGACAACCCCGAGGACGACAAGATCTACCTGTTCTTCAGAGAGAACGCTATGGATGGGGAACACGCAGGGAAGGCTACACACGCACGCATCGGACAGCTCTGCAAGGTACTGTACACATTCAGAACACAAACACATTCAGACACCTCAGACTAAAACAGCTCCCTCTATCTCAAACAGAGTTGATGAATGACAGTGATTTCCATAATGAATGCTTTCATAACCAGTTATCTCTCTCCTCAGGTTATATTTAGGTTTGTTGTGCCTGGTGTGGTTCTCTTACTGAGGAAAACCTGAGAGAGAGAGGTGGTTTAAAAATGACACTGGAGCCAGAGAGAGAGAGAGAGAGTAAATAACAATGGTGGTACTGTTACAAAAGGGTTCTTCAGCTGTCCACGTAGGAGAACCCTTATTGGTTCAAGGTGCAACCTTTTTGGGTATAACCCAAAAATGTTTTACCTGGATCCTAAAATGGTTATTCAAAGGGTTCTCCTATGGGGACAGCCAACATCTTCTAGATTGAACCCTTTTTTCTGAGTGTAGGATGATGGCTGGTATTGGCAGAGACTGGTGTCTCCTCTGTCACCCTTTAGCCTGCCCAACACACACAATTACACACACAGACACAGACACGCACACACCCTCCCAGCCTGATCTCTCAGTATGTGAGGTATCTGCTTTTCTCTAGTCAACACAATACATCCATTATTTATAATGCCATATACATTTAGGCTGAGCATATTTGGGGCGTCGGTCTTAATAGACCGTCAACAATCACTGGGAGCCTGTATTCTGTCGATGTGTGCAGGAAAAACAAAGTCACTTTTTATTTTGATAACGTATTATGAGAATCTGTAAGACAGCTGCATTAAGCCATTGTTGTCTTTTCAGGTGTCAATCATAGTTAATATAACAAAATGCAGTTACTGTATTGCAGTATTGTTTTGTGGGGGATGTAGTAAATATTTGGACTCTGGTTTCCTCTAACAGAATGACTTTGGAGGCCACAGGAGTTTGGTGAATAAGTGGACTACTTTCCTGAAGGCCAGACTGGTGTGTTCTGTACCTGGACTCAATGGCATAGACACACACTTTGACGAACTACGTGAGTGTTTACATTAGCCTTTGTGTTGCATGTTATGTGTCTGTGTGGCTGGAAAAGGGGGCTGTGGTGTGTGAGAGTGTGTTTTGGCCAAACAAATATACAGTCTACTGTAGTCTGTTTATTCCTGACACTAACTCTTCTTTTGGTTGTTTTTGTTTTCAGAGGATGTGTTTCTGATGAGCGCTAAGGATCCCAAGAACCCCACCATCTATGCAGTGTTCACTACATCCAGGTACTTACTTCAGTCAGCCACCTGTCTACAGGTGGATCCTGAATGGATCCTGCAGAAGATTGTTGTAGTAGATGTGTATCTCTAATTGATTCTCTCTCTCTCTCTCTCTCTCTCTCTCTCTGTCTCTCTCTCTCTCTGTCTCTCTCTCTGTCTCTCTCTCTCTCTGTCTCTCCCTCTGTGTCCCTCAGTAACATCTTCAAGGGCTCAGCAGTGTGTTTGTATAGCATGGCAGACATCAGAAGGGTGTTTCTAGGTCCCTATGCCCACAGGGACGGCCCTAACTATCAGTGGGTTCCCTTCCCCGGAAGGGTACCGTACCCACGACCTGGCACGGTGAGGGCATGATGGGGTTTTTGGGTGGGGGAGGGACACACTTTACATAAAGGGGCTATACATAAGGCATACATACCACCTTTATAACATTTTGAATTGTAAACTAGTGGAAGACATGAAGGAAAGGATCCACATAGTAATGGATGTTTTTTAATCCACAGTGCCCCAGCAAGACATTCGGAGGATTTGATTCAACAAAGGACTTGCCTGATGATGTCATAACATTTGCGAGAGGACACCCAGCGATGTTTAACCCCATCTATCCCATCAACAACAGACCAATCATAGTCAAGACGGACACGGACTACCAGTTCACACAGATAGTGGTGGACAAAGTGGAGGCTGAGGACGGACAGTATGACGTCATGTTCATAGGCACAGGTACACACACTCACACACACACATGCACACACACGCACACATGTGCACACACACACTAAGAATGTGTGTCTGTTGTTTCTGCGTTGTAGACATGGGTAAAGTGCTGAAGGTGGTGTCCATCCCGAGAGGGTCCTGGCATGACCTGGAAGAGGTTCTACTGGAGGAGATGACTGTATTCAGGGTAGGTCACTCCTACTGCTATCAGATCATGTTTATGTTAAAGTCATGCAGCTGAAACAACATCACAATTATTACTTTATCAAAATATGGGTTTGTAACATTTGGGACATTTCTCATGTATTTTGTCCTAGGAGCCAACTGCTATTACAGCGATGGAACTCTCCACGAAGCAGGTAACCAATGCTGATCATATTCCTCACGACACGAAGAGAACAGGAAAAGGAATGGGTGTACTAGAAAGTCCTACATTATAGAATCATGGCCTTAGTGAAGCTACAGACACTTAACACAGCCCATGTAATACAGATCCACTCTCTAAACAGAGATACGTCATATTTCTGACAGGCAGAGTCAGCTACATTCATATGTAATGAAGTAGTGGTGCTTCTAGGTAAGTGTATCCCACTAGTAGTCAGCTTTCATCAACACAAAACAGTGTTTAAATCCCCCACTTACTGTACACACTAAGCTGCAGAAGAGAGGGACACGACTATAGAAGAAGAATTTAACTCAATTGTATCTATGCTATTTCTAAAAATGAATTGTATTCTTAGTACAGACTTGATGTGACCTGTCAACGTCATGGGTAACACCTAGCCTGAGGACTGTAATAAGGACAAAATAAACACTTGTTAGAAGTGTGATGATGCTGACTGATGCTGACTGTCTAAGACGGATGTCAACCAACAGATCTCTTGTGATAATACAATGTTAGAAATACTGTGCTGTAGAAACCTTCACCTGTAACAATATGACGAGGACTTTTTTTACTGTACTGTACCAGGCACTGAGAACCTTTCTAAACCATTTGACATTTGCATAATGCAAAAAATATGGTATCATGTATTTAGAATCTTTCCTGTTCTGTTTCCACAGCAACAGTTGTACCTAGGCTCAGAGCTGGGCATATCCCAGATGCCTTTGCATCGCTGTGAGGTGTACGGGAAGGCGTGTGCTGAGTGCTGTCTAGCTAGAGACCCTTACTGTGCCTGGGATGGGACCGAGTGCTCACGATACTTTCCCATGGCCAAGAGGTACACACACACACACACACACACACACACACACACACACACACACACACACACACACACACACACACTCATCGCATAGTGAACATTCAAGCACTATTTATCCCATTCAAAGACTGTAAATAATGAGTACATTGAGTACAGAAAATCAGATCTGTTAGCCCTGAAGGCAGCCAGGTCACATTTCTCCCTGAGACACAGAAACATACCCTGAGCTGTGTTTACTGGCAATGAGAACTAATGTTAGTCATATCTGGAGGCAGACTCTCTGGGTGAGTGCAGGGTGAAATAAAGTGTTAGAAGTTCTAGCTGTTCACGGGAGGAGGGTGCGGTGTGGGTGCGGTGTGGGTGTGTGTGTGTGTGTGTGTGTGTGTATGTGTGTGTGTGTGTGTGTGTGTGTGTGTGCACTGTAGCCTCCCACCCACGCATAAAGTCTCCATTGGGTTATTGATTTGAGCTTTAGCCTGAAGCTCTCATATTTCTACATATTTTATACTCTGAATACCCTGATACTCTTAGAGAGAACAGCCCTGTGGGGAAGGGAAGATATGTGAGAGAAGACACTTGTTCTTTCTCAATGAATAAATCTCTGTTCTGTTTCGCACTCTGGATATTCCATTGTTTATTCAGTCATTGTTTACAATACATGTGTGTGTGTTTCGAATCCATCCCCTCTGTATCCTTGGCTGAGAGTAACTGTGTTAGTCAGGCGATGTAAAATAGCTATGAGTGACTGATTGATTGGATTCCTCAGCCACCCTGTAATTAGAACTAAGCCGGTCTAGAGTGGAATGAAGCTCACTGGTGTTAGCTAATCTGCCTGGCTGGCTCACAACCACAAGTACAGCACATCCAAAACCACACACATGCACGTGCATACTCGCAAACTGAGTGTTGACGTGTCTTTTTGCAGGAGGACAAGGAGACAGGACATCAGGAATGGAGACCCTTTAACCCAGTGTTCAGACCTGCAGCATCATGGTATGTATTCACAAATAAACCTCCTCTTGGAAGATTCCTCTCTTCCCTTCACATTATAATGGTGCTGAGTTCACGTTGTGTTCACAGTATGATCTGTGTGTGTGTCCCTGTAGATAACCTGAATGTGCAGCCCACGGTGCTGGATAAGACCGTGTATGCAGTGGAGAACAGCAGTACGTTCCTGGAGTGTAGCCCCAAGTCCCAGAGAGCACTCACCTACTGGCAGTACCAACAAGTCAACGACGACAGGAGACAAGACGTATGAAACCGTACACTAGTCCTTACACATAACACAGCATTTCAATCATGATGTCCATCAAATGACCGGTACACTGTTCAGTGCATTACATAAATGACTGCATACTGTATTACAGATACTAGGTACTGTGTCTGAGCTGCAGATCTACAAAGAATATTGAACATATGGATCTCAAATGTATGCTAGATAAATGCTAGATAAAATTAAGTCAAGCGAAGCAAACATTGTTCTATTACTCCTCTCTGTGCAGATCAAAGCAGAGGATCGTTTTGTCCGTACGGAGCAGGGCCTGCTGATCCGCATATTGAACAAAAAGGATTCTGGGACTTATGTGTGCCAGGCTGTAGAACACGGCTTCATGCAGACGCTCCTAAGGGTCACCCTGGAAGTCATCGACACTGAACGCCTCGACGAGCTCATTCACCGTGATGACGAAACCGCCACACACACCGCTGCCACACACACCACCTCCTGGGACATGCCCCCAGCCCGGGAATCGTCCAATCAGAAGCTATGGTACCGTGACTTCCTGTCATTAGTGAACCACCCGACCCTGAACAGCGTGGATGAGTTCTGTGAGCAGGTGTGGAAGAGGGAAAAGAAGCAGAGGAGGCAGAAAGCACACCTATCCCAACAGGTCCAGCTACACCAGCAGCAGCAGGGCCTCGTGCACGCTCACACCCACGTGAATGCCCATGGGCTTGCGGCCAAGTGGAAACACCTGCAGGAGAGGCAGAAGGGCCGCAACCGTCGGACCCACGAACTGGAGAGAGCCCCCCGCAGCGTCTGACCTCGCATCGACTAAATCCCATGACCCCGCCTGACCCCCAACCCCTAATCCATGTACACTGTCCTCATCCTCAGATCCCCCCTGAACCTCCTCCCCTGCCTCATCTCTCCTTACAGAGATAAAGACGCGTTCCACACTGACTTTGTACAGAGAATCTCAACTGGAAACAAAGGCAATATCCCGCCCTGGTCTGTGCGTGTAGGCTGTGTGGCCACCCATGTTTACAGTGACACAGCACAGAGACAAAGGATGTTACAGGACACCAGGTGATACAGTACTATTCTATAATCTCAGCTGGCCTCTGTAGCCCCAGCACCATGGAGGGACAGTGTTAGCCAACATGTGGACTGGACTCCACGTACTGCAGAATAACTTATTGAAAACATGGCTCTGTCTCCACTGTAGTGTAGCTTTGTTTATTAGTCGTGTCTCGTCATTGTTGTCCACCCAGATATAGTAGTTAGCTTCTCCTAACAACCACTATCTTGGAACAAGGGATGATAGTGTTTGATGAAATGACGGAGCAGGGACGGACCTCGTGTGTATCACAAGGACATAACTACATACAGGTCATGTAAAGCACAACAGTTTGATGTTGATTGGTTTCTATGAGAAATGAAGAGTCCTAAGGAGAGAGGAGGATGACTGAGCACTGCAAGATACTTCAGAGTAGCCGTGGATTTACAACTAATTATGTTATTCTAACTTAAATCAGACATGTAAATGTGCTTTGACACATCCTCATACTAAAGGGAATGGTTTGCGGTTATCTTGTTACATGATGTTGTTTCCCCATAAACAAATGTATTTAACAGAAGGTGATTTGGTTTTTCCCGAAAGCAGTAGGTAAATAAAGTATCCAACATGATTCTGAAAGTCACTGTGTTAAGTGTATAGATAGATAAGCTCTTCCAAGGCACAAATGTTTTCATGTTTTATTTAAACGTGTATCTATGTATAAGTATTTGTTACATAGTGGAAGTTGACTTGATTTTCTTTATTTTATGTTTCAGTCCAACCACTGCATCCCATCTTAACTAAAACTTTAACATGTCTCTGCATCAACTATGTCACATTGTTTGATTGAATCAATTTGCATACAAAACTTGTTTTCACCACAGACAGTGCCTTCAGTAGTCATGCTCTTTGACATACTCCACATTTTGCTGTGTTATAGCCTTAATTGAAAATGGATGAAATCAATATTTTTTCACCCAGCAACCCCATAATAACAAAGTGAAAACATGTATTTTTAATTTCTTGTGATTTTATTGACAATGAAATACATAAATACCCATGAGTCAATACATATTAGAATGACCTTTATCAGCGATTACCGCTGTGAGTCTTTCTGGGTAGGTTTCTAAGAGCTTTGCACACCTGGATTGTACAATATTTGCACATTATTTGTTTTATTATTCAAGCTCTGTCAAGTTGGTTGTTGATCATTGCAATACAGTCATTGTCAAGAACAGACTCAATTCGTTGGGGCATGGACTCTACATGCCCCAACGTTCCACAGGAATGGTGGCCCATGTTGACTACAATGCTTCCCATGGTTGTGTCAAGTTGGCCGGATGTCCGTTGGGAAGTGGATCATTCTTGAATTACACAGGAAACTGATGAGCATGAAAAACCAAGCAGCATTGCAGTTCTTTACACAAACCGGTTCACCTAGCACCTACTACCATACCCTGTTGAAAGACACTTACATCTTTTATCTTGCCCATTCACCCTCTGAATGGCACACCTATACAATCCATGACTCAATTGTCTCAAGGCTTAAACATCCTTCTTTAACCTGTCTCTTCTCCTTCATCTACGCTGGTTGAAGTGAGTTTAACAAGTGACATCAATAAGGGATCATAGCTTTCACCTGGATTCACCCGGTCAGTCTATGGAAAGAGCAGGTGTTCTTAACATTTTGACACTCATTGTATATGTGTTTTAGGTTATTGTCCTACTGAAAGGGGAATTTGTCTCCTAGTGTCTGTTGGAAAGTGGACTGAATCAGGTTTTCATCTAGGATTTTACCTGTGCCTAGCTCTATTCATTTTCTTTTATCCTAAAAAAAAATTCACCAGTTTTTGCCGATGACAAGCATACACGTAACATGATGCAGCCACCACCATGTTTGAAAATATCAAGAGTGGTACTCAGTGATGTGTTGTTGAATTTGCCACAAACATAATGCTTTGTATTCCGGACATAAAGTGATTTTCTTTGCCACATTTTTTTCAGTTTACTTTAGTGCCTTATTGCAAACAGGATGCATGTTTAGGAATATTTTTTATTCTGTACAGGATTCCTTATTTTCTATTTAAAAGTCACAATTAGCCTCATGGTGAAATCATTGAGCAGTTTCCTTCCTCTCTGGCAACTGAGTTCGGAAGGACTCCTGTATCTTCTCAGTGGCTGGGTGTATTGATACACCATCCAAAGTGTAATTAATAACTTCACCATGCTCAAAGGGACATTCAATGTCTGTTTTTTTTGTATCCTTCTACCAATAGAAAACCTCCCTAGTCTTTGTGGTTGAATCTGTGGTGTTTGAAATTCACTGCTCAACCGAGGGACCTTACAATTATCTGTATGTGTGGGGTACAGAGATGAGGTAGCCATTCAAAAATAGTTTGTAAAAATGTCTAAAAACATAATTCCACTTTGACATTATGTGGTACTGTGTGTAGTCCACTGACACACAATCTAAATGTAATCTATTTTACATTCAGGATGTAACACAACAAAATGTGGAAAAAGTCCAACGGGTGTGAATACTTTCTGAAGGTACTGTACATATATATTGATATACAGTATATCTACACTGTGAAAAATGATATGATATAAGTTTATCTATTTGAGAAACCATTGTGTAACATGTCATTATATGCCTGTAACTGTTACTTTATGATAACACCTACATGTAACATGTACATGCTGGCAAACAGGACCAACTAACAGAGCAAATACTTTCCACTCTTAAAAAAAACACCACTGGTGTTGTATGGAACATGCAGGGTTCTATTACAATATTTAGCATACCACTACTGTACCATCTGTCTATGTCTGTTTGCCCATGTCAGCCTGCAAATGTACTTTCAAGCATATCTTACACTTCCAGCAATACACACATGTATTTTGTTATTGTCCAGGAGTATATCTGTTCTATGTATCTTTCCTTGAATCACTGCATTACTCTGAGAGTATGTACATCGGGAGATGTTTTTTTCTGACATGTGTTTCTTATGTATGTCAGGAGATGTTTCCTTTTGAAATATCTCACCACAGTCAGACATACAGAGACAGACAGAGAATCTGGAATGTACACACCTGTGAACATAACATGAACATTGAAGAGTAAATCCCATGGTCCAACAGTATGCCACTGTATACTAATTGCATGTGAATGCCATTCTAGTCTACTTTTGTTTCTATAACGATGCATTGTTTAATGTTGTTTGTGATGGTCTGCTCTTAGCTTAGAGGCAACACACATTTACCTGTTACTGAGGTGTAAAGACACACAGAACGAGTTACTGGAAGTACGGCATAAATCAAGTACTCTGGTGTATTCCACTGGCACTCAGAGATACTCTTGTTTATCTGAGCTGGAAATCACTTTGGATGCAAACATCTATACAGATCTGTCAATCACACATAGTTACAGTAAATGTAAAGTATATTACAATGTAATTCTCATCAAACACAACAATGCAACATGGATCAGTACACATGGTCAGGTAGCAAGAGTATACATGATCTCCCAATTATCTGTATCAGTGTGGATGTTGAGATCCAGGTGGAACAGCCTAAGCAGAGTTTGAACCAGTGACATACTGCCTACAGAGTCCAGACCTCTTACAACAGGTGCTAGTGGGCTCACATAGTGAAGCAGTACAGAGGGTCTGTCTCTGTATAGGGATCAGTTCTTAAAGTGCCATACCAGGTCCTATTTTAGAGCCGGTATTCTACAGTATAAAAGGTGCTGATTCTCTGTACCATTCATCTCTGTCCCACTTCAACCACTGGCAGGGCTGCTGAGTGTAAATGAGGGAGTAAACTGCTGCTGCTGTATAGACTGTGTTTGGTATGATGATGATGATGACGACGATAATGACGATGATGTATTCTACTGTTCTAATAAAAACATCTTCCTAAAGTCTGTTCTTATTGTCATGTGTTATATGTGATATCTGAGATTGTTACTCTACACTGCCACAATGTTACTATGTCATATGACTGAAGCCCACGGTGGACTTGGGCATATTCATCTATATAAAATATCAACTCCATGAGATGAGAGATCTGGTTGTCAAGGGTGATACAATAGTTGTAATACAATTGCAGTACTGTAAATTGTAAATAAACCATATTTATAGAGTTATACATTTAATTCAAACACAATGAACTTCCATGCGCTAAAGCTATAGACCTCTTGGTGCCAAAATGTAGTTGTTTTTATACATTTGGTAAAGAGCACACAGCCCATTAACCATCAGGATTAGATAGGATTTATAAATTACAAGCACTGAAAAGTATAATTGATGCTTGATGATTAATCATCTGGTCCTACGCTGAAATTCAACAAAAAATACATCTCTGCAGGTTGATGATATGGTTGTTTGACATAGCTGACATGCCTTTGCATTGGAACATCACTGTCTGTCTTGTGGTACGTGACTGCCCCCCTCTGGCAGAGCAGACCTTTGTCATCATGCATCAGTCTGATTGGATAGACCTGTCGTCCCATCCCTCACCTCCAGGGGACACCACAACACTCACAAAGAACTGATAGGAGGGACAGAATGAGAGACAGACAGGGAGAAATACACTTCCCCTTTACTGTTGATTAAGAAGTAACTTCAGTATGAAATCACAAAATTAATTACCAATTGGCAATATGAATAAGAGTAGAAATGTAAAATAATCATGTCACTTTGGTAACCACACCACTGATTCAACACTCCTCACACACACACACACACACACACACGCACACGCACACACGCACACGCACACGCACACGCACACGCACACACACACTCACACACACACACACACACACACACACACACACACACACACACACACACACACACACACACACACACACACGGAGGGATGGGGACCACTGGTGGTTCTCAGCTGGTTAGTTAGGGGTCGCAGCTTGTGAAATGTGTGATGTTTATACAGTGGGTCAATGGAAAATTCCAAAAGCAAAAAGCGAAGATTCCATTCTCTGTGATATATACTCCCATGTGTGTTTATTGACAACCTATTGACCCAGAGGTCTTTATCTATATTCATATAGCCATTGGTGGGTACTACACATGCAGATGCCAGTTACAGTTGACTTCAGATTCCATGCATAGACCATATGCATAGTGACAAGGGTCACTTGAAAGCAAAGTTTAGTAAAGTTAGAGGGGCCTACAGCCCACTTTCACACCCTCCCCTTGAACCTCAACATGTCTGTCGTTTACACCTGGAGAATGACCCCTCAGAACATTTATCACATTACAACAACTACAATAACATTATTTGAAATAAACCTTGCATGTGCCATTGGTACTTTCTTTCTTTCTTTCATTCGTTCATTCTTTCTTTCTCTTTTTGTCGCTCATCAAAGGCTTGTAGGGTTGTGTCACTGTCTCATTGAGTCAATACTGACACAGTTGAAGTGATTTACTGAAAAATCGAATTCTGCAGACTTGTGGATTGACTTGATCATGAGTCATGCCTCGGAGCAATCCTCATGCTCTCTAAGTAGTCTGGGTGTGTACTCTGTTATTTTGAACCCCCTGAGTTGGCAGTATGCTCAATGTGTCAGAACATCACTAGTAGAGGAGAGGAACCTGTTTGAGTGTTAGCACTAACACTGACGTTGTGTTTTAACCTTGGCAGTAGCAGTGTATAAGTGTGTTTTAGCATTGGCAGTAAACCTCTAGGGCTGGACTATGCTTTGGTCTGGGTTCATTACCTCAGTTCCCACTTCCAAATGATCTGCTTTACTTCACTGTCGTTCTATGCTACCAACCAGATGGGTAAGAGAATGACAGAGACGAACACAGCATATTTGCGGGTGTTAAAATCTCGGTGTTGAGGTAGAAATTGTTCTGAATGTAATATCTGAGTGTTGATTCTATTGGGTTAACACCAGTGGGATTGAAATTGATGCCACCTGTAGTGAATAAATGATGTGTTATTTGAATCACAGTGGAATCAACATCCGTTAACTCTCTCAGGGACTCTCTCATTATCATATTTCCCTGCATGCTTTGTTACATTTAGCTTTTTAGAATAGTTTGTTTTAATATCTATGTTTCTGCATGCACATTCATTAATTGATCTTATACTACGTGAAGATAAATAACATCACTTTTTTCTAAACTAATCCAATCTGTAAGTGGTTGAATTTATTTAACTCGTTAATGAGATGGTTTATTTTGTCTCCTTTTTTAATCTTCCCTATATTGGCAGTCATTCAAACTGCAGATTGCAGGTGATCTATCCATAGACACTTCACCCCTACCTACATGTACAGATTACCTCGACTAACCTGTACCCCCGCACAATGATTCGGTACCGGTACCTCCTGTAAATAGCCTCGTTATTGTTATTTTATTGTGTTACTTTTTATTATTTTTTACTTTAGTTTATTTGGTAACTATTTTCTTAACTCTTCTTGAAGTGTACTGTCGGTTAAGAGCTTCCAAGTAAGCATTTCACGGTAAGGTCTATACTTGTCGTATTCGGCGCATGTGACAAATACCATTTTATTTTATTTTATCAAAAGTTCCAATACGCTTAATACATTCTAGCACCGCCCACATTTCATTCCTCTTCATATGGGTTTCATTTCCGTTTGACTTCGAGCCCATCACGATGTTGCTCTAACTCAGGGAGGGAGGAGATGTCGCTAAATGAAATTGTTAAATTACATTTGCATAATTTGTAAGCTACAGCAAGACATTAATGAGAACATTTTAGTAAAGTTTTTTTACGAGTGTTTCCACAGCATTATCGCTGCAAAGCTGACACTAGCTATCTAGCTTCTTTTTCATTTAAATAACATGGCTGGTTAGATAGCTAGCATAAGAGATGTCTGGCTAGCCTGTAACTTATGGTTGCTATTAAGTTGTGTAACAGAGCAAATGGTACTTTGTGACTCACCACCTGGATTCGGTCTTACGTTACAAAATTTAAAAAAAATTTTTTTTACATTGGATAAAAGTAGAGCTACAAGATGGTATATCATACACTGCATTTGAGGAACATTGGGAAAGTAATTCTGCTTTGAAAGTTGATCAACTTGTAAACACACGTTTGAGAAAATAGCCTTTGAATGTTTTGATATCTAGTGAAGAGGTCTTCTTTGTCTGCACCCATTCAGCATCGTTCACACCCTCTTAAGCTTTAGCCCCACCCATCTCGTTTCGCTCTCGGAGCGCACACTTGACGCTCTTGCAGATGATTTGTTTACCTCTGGATAACATGAAAACAGCCTAACAAGTTCTGCTGGCAACAATTTAATTACGCTATTCAACGGGTGTTGAATTTGGCTGGCCAGCTAACGTTAGCTAGTTAAACAACAATGAATAGTGCCGACAATGCCACAGTGCTGGGAGCTAACCAACCAGGTTCAGTGTTAGCTAGCTATCATTAGGCTCTAACTACAAAAGCAAACAGCTCTTGGAAATGAATAATAATGTCATCTAGGGAGCCAACCAGCTAACGTTAGCTAGCTAGTTAACAGTACACTTTAGCTTGAAATCAAACCACTTTCTGTCAAAATTCAAAATGTGTAATATCTGAAAATGTAGCTAGCTAACACTAGACAATATTACCAGTATACGTCATCATGCATGATGGACCCAGTGTATGATATACCATCTTGTATGATATACCATTCCCTGTCAGGAATGCCATACCACGGTTGCACTTAGTTTGAAGATGTAATCTGGAGACAGGTGTTTTCTCCATCTCTTTAGCTATCATACTCGGATTCCACTGACTTCAAAACTTGATCCTACAGAAAGTGGAGAGCAAAACGTATGCAGCTCCACTACACAATAATTTTTTTTTTTAATCCGGATTACCAACACAGACTGATGACTAACATTAGTTTAAATTGGCTCAATTAGGAAGAACAACAACTGTTCAGAATGACATGTTCATGACTGTTGATATTCACAGGACTCTCCAAATGCTGTGTTGAACGAGCACCACGGATGAAGGAGGGGGAGGAAATTAGACAGTTTCTCTCTACCAAACCTTCACCAAGTCATCCAATCTTTGCTTCATGAACAATTGTTGCATCTTCTAAAATTAATTTTGTTTCTAACTTTTTTTTTATAGATGTGAATAATTTAGGAGATCAGTAATATACTGTTGTTTTTAAAAAATGTTTATAAAATACATATTCAGTCACAAGTCACCTGGATTATTTTATGATGCCTTTCAAAATGTTAGCAAAGATTATGTTTTGTTACTTTATAAATACTGAAACATTCTCATTAGTTTTGGCCTAGACTATGATCTTTACATGTCTACTACCCATTAGTAGTAGACATGTAGTACTGTTTCTATTAGTTGTTTGCTACTGTCTGGTAAAGTGGTGGACAGTATGGAATACATCGAAGGAAGGGAGAATGAATGAGTAATCAGTTTATGGATGTATAAATGGAGAGCTGTAAAAAAAACATGGACAATGTCAGGGAATAATCAGGTAAATATAGAGCCTATAAATGACAAATGAAACAGTGCAGAGAAAAAGCACTACTTAGGATAAGATTTTCAAAACATTGGTTCATCTTGAGGAATGAGATCTCAGCTTGCTATATAGCAAAGCCAACCAAATATACACCTTAACGAACAATCATTTTGTAAAGTACATAGACCTATTTCTCTGAAAAGAAATGTTAGATCCAGTCTATGATATTAGCCAGAAGGCTCTGATGTAAGCTAGCTAACCAGTCAAGTCTATGGAAGAGGCTACCTTGCTAGCATCGGCTTTGCAGTGGTTATACTATGTTGAAATACTAGTTTTCCAATTTTCTCAAATTTTTCTCACAAGCGCATTGCTGTAGTTTTTAAATTCTGTGAATATCATTTAGTAATTTTAACCAATTTGATCCATAATTTACAAGATCTCCTCCATGTTCGCAATGGCTGACAACGCTCTGGAAATGGCTCCCCCGATATGAAGAGGGTTTGGAACATTTGATCATGGAATGTGCATTGAGGGTATTGTTGGACATCAAAACTTCAGCAGGATTCCAATACAAATTATAGAACACTTTGCAAGCCATTATAAAGAGACTTGCAGATGTGACCTGCAAACCAGGAGTTTCAGACTGCTGTGTTAGTGCAAAGCTAGGCTGTCGACGTTTGGTATTGTCAAAAAAAAGTTATCTATTGTCAGAAATAATTAAATTCTTATGATAAAATATTAACTTCGTTGAACAAAGACTGTGCAGTTTGAGCTACAGTTGAAAAGACAAAGGAGTCTGAGCTCCATCTTGTTTTTAACTTCTGTCTGTAAAACATTTTTTTTGCTAAAGATAAACTACGTCTTTGGTGGCTACCAACTAATGTTGAATCACAAGACAAATAAATATGTCAGATACAGAATAGAACAAAACCTTAAGCTGCCATAAAAATGTAATTGTGAGTGAAAACCAGATTATTTTGTGAGCTCTACTCACAATCAGAGTTGATGTTTTGACGATGTTTGGTATAAGTTGCCAGTTGCCAGACAAACACAGAGTAAAACAATACCTGGAGTTTTACAGATTTACAGAAAACACAACAGTCTCACACTCATATGCATCATACCAGACTCTACTATAAACTGGTCAGACACTGGCGCCTGTCTCAAACCTAGTTGAATACTTTATGCGGAGCAACAATGAAGACTTGTGGGTATAAAGGATCCAATTACGTTAGAGGTCTCACGGATGCTTGGACCTGTTAGTCAGTGATGTGTGTCTTTCCCTGAAATCAATACTTTTTGGGTAGTGTAACTTTGTGTGGGACAAAAACATTATATTTTAACATTCTGTCATGACGTGTACATCTTCAACTTAATAAAAACATGTTTTCCCATATCAAGAGGTTCAATAAAAAAAAAAGACTATTGTAAGTGCCTAATAAGTGCCAAATAAAGTAACAGGGTTGACCGTAACAACGTTGACCGTAACAGGGTTGACGATTTCATCTTAAATCAGCCATAAATCCCCTTGTGACAGAGGGAATGGAAGATTGCTGTGTGACACAGGGAGGGGCAATTGAATGCAAGGCTAACAAAACAAATGTAATTGTTTAAACATTTCTAGCCTGTCTATCTATGGGTCACAGGGTTGATGTGTTATGCTCGAGCCACACAGTTTTCCACCACAAAACCAGCTCACATAATAGTTTCACCATATTAAAATGACCTTAAAATGAATCACTAATCACATGAGATAAATAATCATCTTTAGAAATGACTTTGTCAAAGCAACAAAATAACTAGGCCTTTACATTAATGATGAAAACTTGGAGAAATGTTGGAGTTAAGTGGGTTGAAATCTTCAGAGAAGTCACAGAGAGTGCACAGAGGGACATGTATTTATTCATATAAAACATAACATTGATTGAATTGTCCATGTGGTTTATATTAAAGGGTACTTAATTTAATATAACAGGCTTTTACAATCTAGCATTGGTGCACAATTTCTACTTGAAATATCAAAGGGATGCAAAGGAGACTCATTTGTAATTGCAGACTACAATAGGGGACTCATTAGGGGGACTCATTAGGGGACTCATTAGTAATTGCAGACTACAATAACCACAGCAGCTACAACAGTTGTAAAAGTTATCTGTGATTCATCTCTAGCCAGTGTCCTGTGGTGTCTGGTCCTGGTGAGCCAGGAGTTTTAGCTGAGCCTGAGGATTCTGTACAGCTGATGATTATTCTGAGTTAAACTGAACCCTAACCAGACTCCTGCTCCTCCACACAGGAACCAGCTGACATGATCAAAGTGTTGATGGGGAGGATGTCTGTGATTTGTAGCAGACAGATAGGCAGGAGCAGCCTGGTTACAATAGCACACAAATCAGTGAAGGGGCTATTGTGCAACAAGCTCTCACAGTCTCACGTCAAAATGAGATGTTCATCCATGTTAAATTCGAATGGTTAAGGTAAGAGATCTGGTCTGGGATAGACTAATTCCGAAGTGTTTAAGGATCAGTTTAGGCATTAAGTCCAAATTTCTTAAGGTTAGGTTTAATTAAGGAATGAACTCTGCAATCTTAAGGTTAGGCATTAACTCTGAATAGTTAAGGTAAGGGTTAAGGTTTGGGATAGGCTTAAAAAAAATATGAAAAAAAAATACCATTTTTATTGCTGCATTTGAACATGCCCATCCAACATACCCGTCCACAATGTCTGAGCAAATACCAAAACCAAAACTTCAAAATCAATTTGTCAATATAAGGCGTTGTCATCCCTACTGCCTCTGATCAAGCAGACTCACTAAACAAAAATACAGAGTTTGTAAATGATGTCGGAGTGTTGGCATATGCCTATGTCTGTCCGTCTGGGTTGCTTCATTTAAGGAATTTGGTGGATAGCATTTACTTTTACTTGAGTACTTTTTTCACAGTGCCTTGCAAAAGTATCCATCCCCCTTTATTAAAATATTTTGTTTAATTAAAACCTGTAACTTAAATGGAATTGTATTTGAATTTCATGTAATTTACATACACAAAATTGTCCAAATTGGTGAAGTAAAATGAAAATAATAACTTGTTTATAAAAATTTCAAAAAAATAAAAACGGAAAAGTGGTGCGTGAATATGTATTCACCTCCTTTGCAATGAAGCCCCTAAATAAGATCTGGTGCAACCAATTACCTTCAGAAGTCACATAATTATTTAAATTAAGTCCACCTGTGTGCAACCTAAGTGTCACATGATCTGTCACATGATCTCAGTATATATCCACCTATTCTGAGAGGCCCCAGAGTCTGCAACACCATAAGGCAAGTGGCACCATGAAGACCAAGGAGCTCTCCAAACAGGTCAGGGATGAAGTTGTGGAGAAGTACAGATGAGGGTTGAGTTATAAAAAAATATCAGAAACTTTGAACATCCCATGGAGCACCATTAAATCCATTATAAAAAATGGAAAGAATATGGCCCCACAACAAACCTGCCAAGAGAGGGCCACCCATCAAAACTCACAGACCAGGCAAGGAGGGCATTAATCAGAGAGGCAACAAGAGACCAAAGATAACCCTGAATGAGCTGCAAAGCTCCACAGCGGAGATTGGAGTATCTGTCTATAGGACCACTTTAAGCCGTACACTCCACAGAGCTGGGCTTTATAGAAGAGTGGCCAAAAGAAAGCCTTTGCTTAAATAAAAAAATATGCAAACACGTTTGGTGTTCACCAAAAGGCATGTGGGAGACTCCCCAAACATATGGAAGAAGGTACTCTGGTCAGATGAGACTAAAATGGAGCTTTTTGGCCATCAAGGAAAACGCTATGTCTGGTGCAAACCCAACACCTCTCATCACCCCGAGAACACAATCCCCACAGTGAAGCATGGTGGTGGCAGCATCATGCTGTCGGGATGTTTTTCATCGGAAGGGACTGGGAATCTGGTCAGAACTGAAGGAAGGATGGATGGCCCTAAATACAGGGAAATGTCTTAAGGGAAACCTGTTTCAGTCTTCCAGAGATTTGAGACTGGGACAGAGGTTCACCTTCCAGCAGGACAATGACCCGAAGCTTACTGCTAAAGTAACACTTGAGTGGTTTAACGGAAAACATTTAAATGTCTTGGAATGGCCTAGTCAAAGCCCAGACCTCAATCCAATTGAGAATCTGTGGTATGACTCAAAGATTGCTGTAGCGGAACCCATCCAACTTGAAGGAGCTGGAGCAGTTTTGTCTTGAAGAATGGGGAAAATCCCAGTGGCTAGATTTGCCAAGCTTATAAAGAATGCCCCAAGAGACTTGCAGCTGTAATTGCTGCAATAGGTGGCTCTACAAAGTATTGACTTTGGGGGGGGGGGGGTGAATAGTTATGCACGCTTAAGTTTTCTGTTTTTTTGTCTTATTTCTTGTTTGTTTCACAATAAAACATATTTTGCATCTTCAAAGTGGTAGGCATGTTGTGTAAATCAAATGATACAAAACCCCCCAAAATCTATTTAAATTCCAGGTTGTAAGGCAACAAAATAGGAAAAATGGGGAGTGAATACTTTCGCAAGCTACTGTATTTAAGTACATTTAAAACCAGATACTTTTAGTATTTTACTCAAGTAGTATTTTACTGGGTGACTTTCACTGTTACTTGAGTCATTTTCTATTAAGATATCTTTTCTTTTACTCAAGTATGACAATTGAGTACTTTTTCCACCACTGCTATTGTGTGTGTGTGTGTGTGTGTTTGTATGTTTGCATGACTTCTTCAGTCTCAGACAATCAGTGTGTCTCTGGTTTGGGGTCTTATTGCCTCTATGTCACTTCAAGAGGACTGTGGCTACATGGAGACTGATAGAAAGTGCCAGGACCTTTCCCCTGTTTCCCTTGTAGCTCTGTTCATGGTGGTCCTGTCCTGGAGCAGGATGGCAGCTCTCTGATTCAATTAAAAACACCACCAATCTAGCCCCCCCCCCCCCCCAACACACACACACACACACACACTCACACATACACACACACAGCATTCCACAGTGGTCTTTGTAATTCACAACATCCCTCAGATACAGCTCTCTCTCAGATCCAGTTTCACATTCTTCTGTTCCATACCACTTTAATAACATGCTCTGCACTGAAGGACAATGGCATGTCATTTGTCATAAACTGATATAAATGAGTGAAGGTTGAACGTTGATGGAATGACAGCCATTGCCAGGTGTCATGCCAACCCTTCTGATGGTCATTTGTCAGTATGTTAAGCTCCACAAATCGAATCAGAATGGGAACATTCCATAAACAAGGTCAACCAAAGCAGAGGTCAGGAGAGAGAAAGACCTCAGGTCTCCCCAGTCATAAAGCCAACCGTGTCATAGTGCTTTTCAAATGGTTTTTTCAATTCCGCTCCTCTGTTCTGTTCTCCTGAACCCAAACTTTACACCCATAAATACACATGTCACCAGGCCTAGCATTATGAATGACAATACAGAGGAGGCTGGATGGGCACTTCACGTTGTCCCACACACACACTCACATACTCACACCCACACACAGATCAGTACATTTCAGAGTGCTCCGTATGATGGATGACAATATACAGCAGCTTTGACGGTCACTTCCACAGATCACTTGAGCGGTGTAACCCAGCCTTCCACTGAACCATCTCTGACCAGGCCCGGGTTTCACATTACTGGCACTATACACAGGGAAACTGTCTGTCCAGGGAGCCCAAGCACATTACAGGCTCTGAGCCAACATGGTGGCCACATAGCTTCCATAACTTCATGGAATGTCTGACCAGGTGAGCTGCTCAGAAAACAAGTGATATTTTTTACGTGTGTATGCCGAGTGCGTTCAATGTGCTGGGAGAGTGAGGGTGCTGGGCTGTACCAACTAAGGAACTGGACAGCCCAGATATATGTCATCTATGAGTGTTCAACAACATTCTGTTGGCCAACCATAACAGACCTGGATTCTCAGTCAGAGTGCTTCATATCTACCTTTCCTCTCTCCCTCTCCTTCTGTCCTCTCTACCTCCATACATTTCTACCTCTCCCAGAGCTACTGAACTGATGGTATCAGAGTTTCACAACACGCCAAATACTGAATGGGCTCTAAGACGGATGGACACAAACACACACACAATACTAAGAAATCACACAGTGCATGTGTGCCGAGCCATATGACGTGCACCTGTGTAAACGGGCCTGTAATCTGGTGGCTCTGTAGAACAGTGGGTCCTCTCTGCTTCTGAACACTGCTGGAGAAGAGTAGTAGCCATCCCTGATCCCGGCCTGACCTCTGAGCATGGGGTCTGGTATATACACACTATACACTCCCTGCTGCTGCTGTGCACTGTGGTGTGTGTGTGTGTGTGTGTGTGTGTGTGTGTGTGTGTGTGTGTGTGTGTGTGTGTGTGTGTGTGTGTGTGTGTGTGTGTGCGAGCGAGCGCGTGGAGTGAATGTGTGCGTGTTGCGTTCGTGCGTGCATGAGCCCCTGCATATGACTCTGTGTGTGTGTGTGTGTGTGTGTGTGTGTGTGTGTGTGTGTGTGTGTGTGTGTATGTTCAGAGTTGGTGTGTGCAGGAAAAGTCGTTGGGCAGAGGCGGATATTGACCCAGCATTAACATGAGTGAAAATATTTGGATTGTGTGAGGAGACCTTGAGAGGAACTCCTGGACATGGCATAGTAAAACAAACGTTTTGGTAAAGCTTGCTACATGTTTATCTAAGAGGAAGCATAGTGAGGCTTCTTTGTTATAGGCCAGGTGGGTAACAGTGAAATGTTTGGTCATGAATATAAAACAGTCAGATACGTCAAGATCAGATGTTTTAAATGTTTACGGACCTCAGATAACCTAAATGGAAATATGTCCAATCCTCGATTTTTGCCTGATTCTTGATTCCAAATGAATAAGGGAATGTTGGAATACAACAGTGCATACAGTACATTCACACAGACTCCTCACTCAAACTAGTTAATCTCTCCTCCCCTCCCTTCTCCTCTCCTCCCCTCTCCTCTCCAGAAACAGGGATAGAGAAAGAGAGAGGGGTGTTATTTAAAAATATATATATCTTTCACCTTTATTTAACCAGGTAGGCAAGTTGAGAACAAGTTCTCATTTACAATTGCGACCTGGCCAAGATAAAGCAAAGCAGTTCGACACATACAACGACACAGAGTTACACATGGAGTAAAACAAACAATCAGTCAATAATACAGTAGAAACAAGTCTATACACGATGTGAGCAAATGAGGTGAGATGAGGGAGGTAAAGGCAAAAAAAAGGCCATGGTGGCAAAGTAAATACAATATAGCAGGTAAAACACTGGAATGGTAGATTTGCAGTGGAAGAATGTGCAAAGTAGAAATAAAAATGATGGGGTGCAAAGGAGCTAAATAAATACATAAATCAATCAAATCAAATAAATACAGTAGGAAAGAGGTAGTTGTTTGGGCTAAATTATAGGTGGGCTATGTACAGGTGCAGTAATCTGTGAGCTGCTCTGACAGCTCGTGCTTAAAGCTAGTGAGGGAGATAAGTGTTTCCAGTTTCAGAGATTTTTGTAGTTCGTTCCAGTCATTGGCAGCAGAGAACTGGAAGGAGAGGCGGCCAAAGAAAGAATTGGTTTTGGGGGTGACCAGAGAGATATACCTGCTGGAGCGCGTGCTACAGGTGGGTGATGCTATGGTGACCAGCGAGCTGAGATAAGGGGGGACTTTACCTAGCAGGATCTTGTAGATGACATGTCTCCTCCAATACCCTACTGTGTCTCCTGACCCCTCCTGTCTCAGCCTCCAGTATTTATGCTGCAGTAGTTTATGTGTCGGGGGGCTGGGGTCAGTTTGTTATATCTGGAGTACATCTCCTGTCCTATTCGGTGTCCTGTGTGAATCTAAGTGTGCGTTCTCTAATTCTCTCCTTCTCTCTTTCTTTCTCTCTCTCGGAGGACCTGAGCCCTAGGACCATGCCCCAGGACTACCTGACATGATGACTCCTTGCTGTCCCCAGTCCACCTGGCCATGCTGCTGTTCCAGTTTCAACTGACCTGAGCCCTAGGACCATGCCCCAGGACTACCTGACATGATGACTCCTTGCTGTCCCCAGTCCACCTGGCCATGCTGCTGCTCCAGTTTCAACTTCCACCTGACTGTGCTGCTGCTCCAGTTTCAACTGTTCTACCTTATTATTATTCGACCATGCTGGTCATTTATGAACATTTGAACATCTTGGCCATGTTCTGTTATAATCTCCACCCGGCACAGCCAGAAGAGGACTGGCCACCCCACATAGCCTGGTTCCTCTCTAGGTTTCTTCCTAGGTATTGGCCTTTCTAGGGAGTTTTTCCTAGCCACCGTGCTTCTACACCTGCATTGCTTGCTGTTTGGGGTTTTAGGCTGGGTTTCTGTACAGCACTTTGAGATATCAGCTGATGTACGAAGGGCTATATAAATAAATGTGATTTGATTTGATTTGACATGGAGCCAGTGGGTTTGGCGACGAGTTTGAAGCAAGGGCCAGCCAACGAGAGCGTACATGTCGCAATGGTGGGTAATATATGGGGCTTTGGTGACAATGGCACTGTGATAGACTGCATCCAATTTGTTGAGTAGGGTATTGGAGGCTATTTTGTAAATGACATCGCCGAAGTCGAGGATTGGTAGGATAGTCAGTTTTACAAGGGTATGTTTGGTAACATGAGTGAAGGATGCTTTGTTGCAAAATAGGAAGCCAATTCTAGATTTCACTTTGGATTGGGTCTGGAAGGAGAATTTACAGTCTAACCAGACACCTAGGTATTTCTAGTTTTCCACGTATTCTAAGTCAGAGCCTGTCCAATGTAGTGATGTTGGAGAGGCGGGCCGGTCCAGGCAGCGATCGGTTGAAGAGCATGCATTTAGTTTTACTTGTATTTAAGAGTCATTGGAGGCCACAAAAGGAGAGTTGTATGGCATTGAAGCTTGCCTGGAGGGTTAACACAGTGTCCAAAGAAGGGCCAGAAGTATACAGAATGGAGTCGTCTGCATGTAGGTGGATCAGAGACTCACCAGCAGCAAGAGCGACATCATTGATGTATAGAGAGAAGAGAGTCGGTCCAAGAATTGAACCCTGTGACACCCCCATAGAGACTGCCAGAGGTCCAGACAGGTCCAGACAGCAGACCCTCAGCAGACACACTGAACTCTATCAGAGAAGTAGTTGGTGAACCAGGCGAGGCAATCATTTGAGAAACCAAGGCTGCACAGTAATGTCTCTTATCAATGGCGGTTAAGATATCGTTTAGGACCTTGAGTGTGGCTGAGGTGCACCCATGACCAGCTCTGAAACCAGATTGCAGAAAAGGTATGGTGAGATTCGAAATGGTCAGTAATCTGTTTGTTGACTTGGCTTTCGAAGACCTTAGAAAGGCAGGGTAGGATAGATATAGGTTTGTAGCAGTTTGGGTCAAGAGTGTCCCCCTCTTTGAAGAGGGGGATGACCGCAGCTGCTTTCCAATCTTTGGGAATCTCAGAGGACACGAAAGAGAGGTTGAACAGGCTAGTAATAGGGGTGGCAACAATTTCGGCAGATCATTTTAGAAAGAAAGGGTCCAGATTGTCTAGCCCAGCTGATTTGTAGGGCTCCAGATTTTGCAGCTCTTTCAGAACATCAGCTGACTGCGTTTGACAGTGATGAGTGGAGGTTGTTTGACCGCTGACCCATTATGGATGCAAGCAATGAGGCAGTGATCGCTGAGATCTTGGTTGAAAACAGCAGAGGTGTATTTAGAGGGAAAGTTGGTTAGGATGATATCTATGAGGGTGACAGCTTTGGGGAGGTACCTGGTAGGTTCATTGATAATTTGTGTGGGATTGAGGGCATCAAGCGTAGATTGTAGGATGGCTGGGGTGTTAAGCATGTTCCAGTTTAGGTCGCCTAGCAGCACAAGCTCTGATGATAGATGGGGGGCTGTCCAAAGCACAGATGTCCAGAGCACAGCTGGGGGCAGAGGGTGGTCTATAGCAGGCGGCAACGGTGAGAGACTTGTTTTTAGAGAGGTGGATTTTTAAAAGAAGAAGTTCAAATAGTTTGGTACAGACCTGGATAGTAGGACAGAACTCTGCAGGCTATCTTTGCAGTAGATTGCAACACCGCCCCCTTTGGCAGTTCTATCTTGTCTGAAAATGTTGTAGTTTGGGATGAAAATGTCAGAATTTTGGGATTTTTTTGTGGTCTTCCTAAGCCAGGATTCAGACACAGCTAGAACATCCGGGTTGGCAGAGTGTGCTAAAGCAGTGAATAAAACAAACTTAGGGAGGAGGCTTATAATGTTAACATGCATGAAACTAAGGCTATTACAGTTACAGAAGTCATCAAAAGAGAGCGCCTGGGGAGTGGGAGTGGAGCTAGGCACTGCAGGTCCTGGATTAACCTCTACATCACCAGAGGAAAAGAGGAGGAGTAGGATATGGGTATGGCTAAAAGCAATGAGAATTGGTCGTCTGGAACAGAGAGTAAAAGGAGATTTCTGGGGGCAATAAAATAGCTTCAAGGTATAATGTACAGACAAAGGTATGGTAGGACGTGATTACAGTGGAGGTAAACCTTGGCATTGAGTGATGATGAGAGAGATATTGTCTCTAGAAACATCATTGAAACCAGGAGATATCAACGCATGTGTGGGTGGTGGAACTAATAGGTTGGATAAGGCATAGTGAGCAGGACTAGAGGCTCTACAGTGAAATAAGCCAATAAACACTAACCAGAACAGCAATGGACAGGCATATTGACATTAAGGAGAGGCATGCTTAGTCGAGTGATCAAAAGGGTAAATAATACTTTCTTTAAAAAAGATATATACATTGGTGAGGCGGGTTGCAGGAGAGTGTTTTGAAGATGAGTTTATGGAAAAGAAAAATATATATAAAAAGGTATGCGAAGAATGTTGTAAATATACAGTATATATATATATGGGACACAACAAGACGAGGACAAAAGACATCTGACTGCTATGCCATCTTGTTGACAATGTCAATGGGATGGGGTGGGGTGAGAGGAAGAAAAGGAGATATTCATGAGAGATAGATGGCAGACAGCTGGTTGACTAAGAGGGAGGAATAAAAGGGGTGTATACTATGATAGACAATGCGAAGGCATATCTGAACGATCCCTACCATTACACTGAGAAAGACAGTAATAAGAAGGAGTGTAATAAGGAAGAAATGTAATAAGAAGGAGTGTAATGAGAAGAAAGGAGTATAATAAGGAAGGAGTGTAATAAGGAAGGAGTGTAATAAGAAGGAATGTAATAATAAGGAGTGTAATAAGAAGAAATGTAATAATAAGGAGTGTAATAAGAAGGAAGGATTATAATAAGGAAGGAGTGTAATAAGAAAGGAGTGTAATAAGAAGGAATGTAATAATAAGGAAGGAGTGTAATAAGAAAGGAGTGTAATAAGAAGGAGTGTAATAAGAAGGAAGGATTATAATAAGGAAGGAGTGTAATAAGAAAGGAGTGTAATAAGAAGGAATGTAATAATAAGGAAGGAGTGTAATAAGAAGGAAGTGGTGCAATATTAAGGAGTGTAATAATAGAAGGAAGGGGTGTAATAAGGAAGGAGTGTAATAAGAAGGAGTGTAATAAGAAGGAGTGTAATAAGGAAGGAGTGTAATAAGAAGGAGTGTAATAAGAAGGAGTGTAATAAGGAAGGAGTGTAATATGAAGGAGTGTAATAAGAAGGAGTATAATAAGGAAGGAGTGTAATAAGAAGGAGTGGAATAAGAAGGAGTGTAATAAGGAAGGAGTGTAATAAGAAGGAGTGTAATAAGAAGGAGTGTAATAAGAAGGAGTGTAATAAGAAGGAGTGTAAGAACGAAGGAGATGCACATCAGAGTGATTTCAAATGTGGAAAATAATCGGATAACCATTCCACTCACCTCCTCCTCAACAACAGATGCTTATTTATAATTAAGGGTTGTTAACAAAACGATGTGTGTGTGTGTGTGTGTGTGTGTGTGTGTGTGTGTGTGTGTGTGTGTGTGTGAGTGCGTGCTTGTGTGCATGCGTGTGTAATGAGAGCTCTGTTGTGTTCAGCCAGTGAACAGGTGCAGAGTGGGAGTTAGATTCGACCTCTGGGAGGACAGCTGCCTCTCTATGGACCATGATCCTCTCTGCTCCTGACTTAAGCATCCTTTACAATCAAAGAATCCATGCCGATGGATACACACTGTATGTCAACTGCTGGCTTACACTCTCTCTCTCTCTCCCCCTTGTTCTCTCCCTCAACTTTAGAAGCAAATGGCCTGTCTCTTTTGAGATGTGGTCCTATTTCCTGCTTATCACACGTATCCTGAACATACTGTGTAATGGAATCAACAGACCAAGGTGGGAAGGACTGCAATTAGAAAAGTTGTGTCAGTGGTTGTGAGGTTACACATGTCTTTCAAACATCAGAGAAACATCCTATCACAACTGTAACTCTGCTAAGCCTGAACCATATCAGATCTCCTGATTGTACACCAATCACACAGCTAGAGAATAATAATACACATTAAGGCTGTCATGGTGACATTTTTATCACACACATACACATACCCAGACACACACAACACTTTCATCCTACAGAATGCACAAAATTCAGTGAGCAAAATAACTGTAACGTTTCAAATAGATCCATTTAATTGAAAATAATCAGATTCACAGAAATGGTCTCCTTGAAGAACATGGAAAGACAAAAAAGAAAACCAAGGACTCCAAAGAGGTGGACATTTGTTCACTGTTATAAACACAATAAGGAGTGTTGACCATATCTGTCACAGGCTACACACAAACACACAGCTTGGAGAAAGAACAGACAGTAACAGCAGGATCTTCTGGAAAAGAGAACACACTAATAACAGGGCTTCAGACAGGTGAGAGAGAAGAGGGGGAGAAGTGAGACAGAGAGCAAGGGAATGAGAGAGATACAGTGGAGATAAAGGAGAGAAGGAAAGTGGAAAGTGACAAGTGAGAGTAATTTTTTTTTTTAAAGCTAATAAAGAGTGAGAAATACGGGTCAGAGGGAAAGGAAAGAGAGAGAAGGAGATAAAAGAAGAGGGAGAAACTAGAGTCTGGATAAACTTTGGCTCTGGTCCATATTAATGCTGCAGGAGAAGGGCGGTCGGGGGGAAGAAGTGGAGGGGGACAGGGAGAGAGGGAGGAGAGGAGATGAGAGGTGGTGGGCTGCACTGTGCGGTGCAGTGCTGTGTGGCGTGTGGAGAAGCAGTATTTCTTGGAGCAGAGCAGGGGAGAGGCTGACCCTGAGATACACCCTGCAGGCTGCACTTCAGCTGTCAGAGAGAGAGACGGCGAGAGAGAGAGCGAAATGGAGGCGAGATAGGAGAGAGACTGAGAGATAGAGAGAGAGAGAGAGAGAGAGAGAGAGAGAGAGAGAGAGAGAGAGAGAGAGAGAGAGAGAGAGAGAGAGAAAGAGAGAAAGAGAGAAAGAGAGAAGGGGAGTGAAAGAGAGAGAGACAGAGTGGGGAAAGAGAGAGGAAGAGAGAGAAGGAAAATTAATGAATTAATGAATGGCACACACACTGGTATGTATCCTCTGCTCTGAGGAGTGGAAGCAGTACACATTAGTGAGCACAGTTGTTTGGATCCTCCTTGCCTGATCAGAGGGGGGAAAGAGAGAACACAAGAGAAACATCACAAGAGAGACAGAGAGAAAGAGAGAGAGTCTCCCTCTGCCTCTCCTGCTTCTCCTGGGCTAGTGGCCAGACACTGACTCTGTTGGATCCTGGAAGAACACAAGCTGAGGATACCACAATGCTGCCTTAGACAGAATGACAGAACACACAGCAACACTTTGGAAGGACTATCAGCAGTATTTATTTTCCTTCATTTGTTCAGACATAAAGAAGATACAACATCCCTGCCAGGCTGCCACAAGAACGACAGTCAGTCGGACAGACGGACAGAGAGCAGCAGTGGTTATGCAGCTCGGGCTGTAACAGCTGGAATACTCTCTCTCGCCTGAAGCAATTGGTTTTAGGAGCTAAGTTCCTCACTACCTCTCAATCATTGAATCATAGTCCTGTAGGATCTCCTCTCATAAAGATGGACACAATACTGCAGTAGTCCCTACAGACTGAGACAGAACAGTACAGCTCCACTTGGAGATCAGTAGAAGGAAACCGTGGATTCTTCTCGGAGGGCTGAGATACCTGCGATACCTGTGGTCAGAGACTGGATTGCTGCCTTTTCCTATGGAGGAAAGATTGATGATGAAACTGTATATCTGATTCATTATAACATACTCTGGTCATAGAGCCTGGACTCTCCCAGGTGGATATTTCCTACACTTCCCTTGGACTTAAGTAGTGATTCACACTGGATTGGCTTACTCCCTGTTCGGTGTATTTGTGTCAGGATGGAGTGTGTAAAGAATGTGTCTCTGATTCTGAGTGTTTTCCTGTTGAGCTCAGCCCAGAGCGTCTACCCCAGAATACGACTCTCCCATAAAGGTAGGAATCAGGAACGTTAGTATGTGAATGCTGGCTAAGCGTCATCATTAATGACATATTCATGCACAGTGTTCTCTATAGTCCTAACTAGTCAAAGCATGATAACATTTTTATTCTGTTTATGTCATGGCAGGTGTGTCAGTGACAATATAGAATGTTTACTAATAGACACCTCTGCACAACCCCTTAACAACTTGGAGAAATGAGTTATTACTTTACTAAACTGCTCGTATTCATCACTAAGTGTATAGCTGGCCACAGTATCATCTCTGCTGTTAGAAACTGTTAATGAGTATTTGAGATTACTCTATGTAAGATGAAAGAGGACCTAAACTCATCTATGACATTGTAAAGTGTGTTTTCTCCTTGTGATTGTCCTGGTATTTTATTAGGATCAATAGCAATAGCAGCAGCAATAGTTGCAATAGCAGCAGCTACTCTTCCTGGGGTCCCCACAGAACATGAAACAGTCAAAAGTTTAGACACACTTACTCATTCAAGGGTTTTTCTTTATTTTTTATATATTGTAGAATAATATTGAAGGAATCAATACTATGAAATAACAGATATGGAATCATGTAGTAACCCAAAAAATGTTAAACAAATCGAATCGATTTTAGAATCTTCAAAGTAGCCACCCTTTGCCTTGATGACAGTTTTGCACACTATTGGCATCCTCTCAAGCCGCTTCACCTGGAATGCTTTTCTAACAAACTTGAAGTGCTGAGCACTTATTTTCCTTCACTCTGCGGTCCAACTGTGGAGGCCAGGTCATCTGATGCAGCACTCCATCACTCTCCTTCTGGAGGTGCATCTGTTGAAAAACAAATGATACTCCCACTAAGCGCAAATGGGATGGGAGTGCATATCGCTGCAGAATGCTGTGGTAGCCATGCTGGTTATGTGTGAATCCTTGAATTCTAAATAAATCACTGACAGTGTCACCAGCAAAGCACCCCCACACCATCACACCTCCTCCTCCATGCTTCACGGTGGGAACCACACAAGCAAAGATCATCCGTTCACCTACTCTGCGTCTCACAAATACACGGAACCAAAAACGGTTGCTTGAACTCTGTGAAGCATTTATTTGGGCTGCAACTTCTAAGACTGGTAACTCTAAAGAATGTATCTTCTGCAGCAGAGGTAACTCTGGGTCTTCCTTTCCTGTGGCGGTACCCATGAGAGCCAGTTTCATCATATCCCTTGATGGTTTTTGCGACTGCACTTGACGAAACTTTCGAAGTTCTTTAAATTTTCCGTATTGACTGACCCTCATGTCTTAGAGTGATGATGGACTGTCGTTTCTCTTTGCTTATTTGAGCTGTTCTTGCCATAATATGTACTTGATCTTTTACCAAATAGGGATATCTTCTGTATATCAACCCTTCCTTGTCACAACACAACTGATTGGCTCAATCACATTAACACCTAATCTACCCATCGTGTCCGGTTTTAAAATGTTTTACAGCGAAAACACAACATATATTTATGTTAGATCACCACCAAATCCAAAAAAACACACAGCCATTTTTTCCCAGCCAAAGATCACACAAAAGCAGAATTAGAGATAAAATGAAACACTAACCTTTGATAATCTTCATCAGATGACACTCATATGACATCATGTTACGCAATACATTTATGTTTTGTTCGATAATATGCATATTTATATCCACAAATCTCGGTTTACATTGACGCCATGTTCAGAAATGGCTCCAAAATATCCGGACTAATTACAGAGAGCTATGCCAGATAACAGAAATACTCATCATAAACTTTGACGAAAGATACATGTTTTACATATAATTAAAGACACATTGGTTCTTAAGCCGCCACTGTGTCAGATTTTTTTTTAATGTTACGAAAAAAGCATTTTATGCAATAATCTTAAATGGCGCTAAGACGTAACTATATTTCTCCGCCATGTTGGAGTCAACAGAAATACGAAATTATTTCATAAATATTCCCTTACCTTTGATGATCTTTCATCAGAATGCAGTGCAAGGAGTCCTAGTTCCACAATGAATCGTTGTTTTGTTCCATAATGTCCATTACTAGTGTCCAATTAGCTGCTTTTGCTAGCATGGTTAGTTCACAGTCCAAAAGCTGGCGCTGGTCCAGGCGAACTCGGACGAAAACTTCAAAAAGTTACATTCCAGGTCGAATAAACTGGTCAAACTAAGTAGAGAATCAATCTTCAGGATGTTATTTTCATATATATCCAATAACGTTCCAACCGGAGCATTCGTTTTTGTCTACAGAGTCATGGAACGCAGGAACTGGCATTCTGACAGACCACTGACTCATTCCCCTCCCATCTAGTGGAAGGCGTAGGAAGTGCGAACATATCCATAGCTTGTTTGGATGTGAATAGGCTATGACTTGAAATTCGACCAGCCCCATAATTTCCACTTCCTATTTGGAAATGTGCCTGCCCTATGAGTTCTGTTATACTCACAGACATAATTCAACCAGTTTAAGAAACGTTGGAGTGTTTTCTATCTAATAGTAATAATAATATGCATATATTAGCATCTATTTCTATCTAATAGTAATAATAATATGCATATATTAGCATCTAGAACAGAGTAGGATGCAGTTCACTATGGGCACGCAATTAATCCAAAGTGAAAATGCGGACCCCTATCCCTAACAGGTTTTAAGAAGGACAGAAATTCCACAAATGAACTTTTAAGTAGGCACACCTGTTAATTGAAATGCATTCCATTCCATTCCATTCCTCATGAAGCTGGTTGAGAGAATGCCAAGAGTGTGCAAAGTTGTAAGCAATGCAAAGGGTGGCTGCTTTGAAGACTCTCAAATATAAAATATATTTTCAATTGTCTTTTTTGGTTGCTACATGATTGCCTATGTGTTATTTCATAGTTTTGATGTCTTCACTATTATTCTACAATGTAGAAAATAGTAAAAATAAAGAAAACCCCAAACTTTTGAGTGGCACTGTACATTTCAAAACGGCACACTTCTTGTTGTTGACTAGAGGATTGTTTTCTTCCTCTGGCCACGGTGGCTGGCATTCCACAATGTGGCATTCTACTGTTATGCTGTTAGGATGAGAGAGGGGCACACTGGTAAGTTTATGGTGGTGGTGGTGGTGTGTGTGTGTGTGTGTGTGTGTGTGTGTGTGTGTGTGTGTGTGTGTGTGTGTGTGTGTGTGTGTGTGTGTGTGTGTGTGTGTGTGTGTGTGTGTGTGTGTGTGGTCTCATCTGATTATTTGCAGTCTATATCTTAAGGAGTATGAGGTTCTGTCTTTATAGTTAAGTCTGTAGTTAACACAACCTCTCTTCTCTCTCCACTGTGTCTTTGATCACTATAGCAACACTAACACATACTGTAATTCCACATAAAAAGGTGTCGGACATAGTTAAGAGTATGTGTGGAATTTCCCTGGTCAATAAATAGGATCTGTGTAAGGGGCAAAGCAGTGAGTTTGTCCTGGAAGTAGAACAGTGTGGTTTATCTACATGGTACCCCATTATGAAGGTTCACTGGTGCCTGTTTGTAATACTTTCCCTCTCTTATCACCATGCTAGTTTAGATAACATCGCACAGTAAATTACCTTGATAAATACAGATGTAGGATATTCATTTGAACCAGTTTGCTACAGCAGGAAAATAATCCTGCAGGAACAGGAAATTTGAATTATTATGTTTTTGTAGGGGTTGATACATTTTTTATTAGGGTAAATCAAGTCTGACATTTTAAAGTGGAATTACACACTTTAGAATCCTTAAAACTCAAATACACTACAAGTTTACATTTCCTGCTGTGCAAATTCTCAGCAACAAAAGAGTGATCAAATTAAGATCCTACATCTGTAGGAGGAGGGAGAGAGAAAGAGAAGGGAGAGAGGAGGAAAGGAGAGCTAGAAAGGGATGAATAACTGAAAAAGTGAAGAAGAAAGAGAATGCTAGAAGAAGGGAAATAAGGGAGAGACGAGCCCCGGACGTAGGGAAGGAAATACAGAGAGATGAGAAATGATAGAAATGGAGAGGAGAAACAGAGATAAGGGAGGGATGTTATGGGTTTGTTTGGTGAGTGAAGTGTGTTAGGCTGGTATATTGACAGAATCCCTTGCTGAGTGTTGAGTTGTGCTGATGTGTTCAGTCATAAACGTCACCTCAATTACAATAATAACACTGACATTCATACATGTATTTCACCTGAGTCATTACTAACCTGGGGGAGAGAAGCTCCACTGACTGATTTACACACAGAGTTAGAGTGAGAGCAAGAGAGAGGGAAAGAGAGAGAGAAAGGCAGACAGATGGAGGAAGACACACCCCAGGAGAGGAGAGGAGAGACGGTGGGCACTGGAACAGGCCTGTGGTTACCACCATCCACCATGAACTTGTTCCAAAGTTCTATTTCAGGCTCTCTCATACTGAACTCGATCTTAAACAAACTTTCATTCTGTCTGCTATATGTCTCCTCTCCCTCAGTCCACCCTTCTCCACTCCTTCGCTGTCTCTCCCCCATCATTCTCTTACTCAAAATCAAATCGAAGTTTCTTGGTCACGTATACAGATTTGCAGATGTTATCGCAGGTGCAGAGAAATGCTTGTTTTTCTAGCTCCAACAGTGCAGTAATTATAAAAATTATAATTATAATAAAAAACAGAATCCTAAAGAAAAAAAATATATATAATTTATATAGGATGGGCAAATGACTAGAATACAGTATATACAGTTGAAGTCGGAAGTTTACATACACTTAGGTTGGAGTCATTAAAACTAGCTTTTCAACCACTCCACAAATTTCTTGTTAACAAACTATTGTTTTGGCAAGTCAGTTAGGACATCTACTTTGTGCATGAGACAAGTAATTTTTCCAACAATTGTTTACAGACAGATTATTTCACTTATAATTCACTGTATCACAATTCCAGTGGGTCAGAGGTTTACATTCACTAAGTTGACTGTGCCTTTACAGAGCTTGGAAAATTCCAGAAAATGGTGTCATGGCTTTAAAAGCTTCTGATAGGCTAACTGACATCATTTGAGTCAATTGGAGGTGTACCTGTTAATGTATTTCAAGGCCTACCTTCATACTCAATGCCTCTTCCCTTGACATCATGGGAAAATCAAAAGAAATCAGCCAAGACCTCAGAAAAAATATTGTAGACCTCCACAAGTCTGGTTCATCCTTGGGAGCAATTTCCAAACACCTGAAAGTACCACGTTCATCTGTACAAACAATAGTACGCAAGTATAAACACCATGAGACCACGCAGCCATCATACCACTCAGGAAGGAGACGCCTTCTGTCTCCTAGACATGAACGTACTTTGGTGCGAAAAGTGCTAATCAATCCCAGGACCGTGTGAAGATGCTGAAGGAAACAGGTACAAAAGTATCTATATTCAAAGTAAAACTGTCACATACCATGACACTGGAGAGACGATGCAGGTACGGGGAGTAAAACATTTAATAAAGAATGGACGATGAGCGAGCCCTGCGGTTGCGGACGGTGCAATTGTCGGACCAGGTGATGAAGCAGTCCGACAGGATGCACTCAATGGTGCATCTGTAGGAGTTTGTGAAGGTCTTAGGGGCCAAACCAAATTGTGCTGTTGCGCCTTCTTTATGACACTGTCTGTGTAAAGGGACCATTTCAGGTTGTCAGTGATGTGCACGCCGAGGAACCTGAAGCTTTTGACCCTCTCCATTCCTGTTGATGTGGATGGGGGCGTGCTCTCTCTGCTGTCTCCTGTAGTCCACGATCAGATCCTTCATTTTGTTGACGCTGATGGAGAGATAATTTTCCTGGCAACACTCTGCCAGGACTCTCACCTCCTCCCTGTAGCCTGTCTCATTGTTGTTGCTAATCAGGCAACACAGTCATGGGTGAACAGGGAGTACAGGAGGGGGCTGAGCATGCACCCCTGTGGTGTCCCGGTGTTGAGGATCAGAGTGGCGGAGGTCTTGTTGCCTACCTTCACCACTTGGGGTCGGCCTGTCATGAAGCCCAGGACCCAGTTGCACAGGGCAGGGTTCAGACCCAGGGCCCTGAGCTTAGTGATGAGCTTGGAGGGTACTATGGTGTTGAAGGCTGAGATGAACAGCATTCTTGCATGGCGATATGAGAATTGTAGTGGGTCTAGGGTGTCCCCCCTTCTCTCCTGTAGCGTGTTCTGGCTGGTAGAGCATGCTGTAGAAGGCTGCTGGTGGATCCTATCATTAAGGAATGAAAAACATCTAAGCTTTAATAATATGTGTCTCATGGTCTCTGCCAGCTTTGATTTACACCGACCTACCGACACACTGAGACACACACACACACACACAGAATAATGTGAATACTTTACCATGTGCAGGCCTTGAAGGCGGATCTGGAAAAGAGAGGAATGTGGTTAAAGTCTCTGTTATTAGTCCTGAGGAACTAAACTATCACAATATTAACTATCACAATCTATCTGGTTGTATTTCTCTGGATGTGGAGGAGTTTGTTTGAAATCATGGATGTAGTCATCAGAGATGTGTGACCCAGTTTCCATCTGACTTAAAGGTGTTACAGTACTGTAGAGATCAATCCAGTCTACCCTTTAGGTCCGTGGAAATATGCTCTCAGATGGACATCCTCCAGGACTGAGTTTACAAGTCAGATTTATTTTGGGAATGTTATCAGAGCTTCCATCTCAGAGCTCTGACATTGAGATTTCATCTTGTCTTCTGTGTTTATATTATCACTATCTCTTTCTCCACTTTTTCAATTCCACTCATCTCCCTCTTTCCTCTCCTGCCTCTCTTCCCTGAACATTTCACCACGTGTTAAGCGCAACTCTTTTCCAACACTGTTGATCTTTTCCATCAACTATAATCTCGACTTACTCTCATTCCTATCAATTTGTTTTGAAAATCTGCTTTTGTATCGAGTTGCAATCCCCGATTGTCTCCAGTTTCCAAAGCAGAACAGACCTGAAGCTGCTCTGCATGCAGCTCCTCCAAATACCTTAAACACACTTTATGAGAGCCGAATACACTCTCATTGGGCAGGGCTTTCAGCCAATCAAAACTCTTAAATCCTAGTGGTCAATTGTCCCATCTGTCTGATTGTCTAAAGATGGTTTCCAGAGGGATTGGTCTGGCCATTGTATTACAATGAATAGAACAGAACTCCTTATTAAAAACACAATGAAAAACAATAGAGCTGTAGAATACATTACATTACTTGAAATGATATGCGGTCTTGCCTCATATGTTGTCTGTATCCTTTTGTATTGTCTGTCTGTATATTCTGTTTATTGTGGAAACACCATTTCACAAAGTCAGATTCCTGTACCTGCAAATATATTTGTTGAGTAAAGGTGATTCTGGTTCTGCTCATCTGCATATTGTGGCCCTGTAGTGAACTCTTCATGGTAAAACAAGTGTTATATTATGCTGTATGTTTAATGAGAGGTTTTGACTGCTGGCATGTGTCAGAGTATGGTGTGGTGGAGGCAACGGGACAAATGAAGCGATGGGGTGGAGGGAGAGACGGAGCCAACACATGATTTATCTCTCCTCTACCATCTCCATCTATCTCTGTCCTCATACTTGGCTGGAAGCTGGACCTTCACTAGGATTCCAACACAGACAGTTTTTTCAGAGTCTAAATCCAGTTATTAGCTAAAGTAATACCATAGAGAGCCAGGCATTGGACCAATTGACTTGCTATAACTAGGGACAGAGTAACTAGGGACAGAGTAACTAGGGACAGAGTAACTAGGGACAGAGTAACTAGGGACAGAGTAACTAGGGACAGAGTAACTAGGGACAGAGTAACTAGGGACGGAGTACAGGCCTCCTTCAAACACAGGTTATTAGCTCTCCAGTATTGGCATGTTCTCTAGGCATTGCAGATGGGGTCCTCTGATTCATACATTCCAATCTGAGTTCAAACCTAACTGTGTCACCACACCCAGATAATAGCTACCTGTACAGAGGCTCTCCTCGTTGAATGTGTTTAAAGAGACCATTATGGGTTTAAGAAGCACATTAAACTCTGAGCAAAAGTTGTTACTGAAACTGAAAGGGAGAGGTAGTTCTCTGCTGCTTCTGATCACAGGGAAAAACATTATTATACCCCACACTAACGGCCAATTTTAATAAACATATTCCTGTTGAAAACCACAGCAATTACTGAAAATTGAACTTTAGCATAATTCAAACAGTACCTCTGCCAAATGAATATTTAGTTAGAAAGCATAATAATTTTGTAACATTGGTAAATATTATTTCTAAAACCTCTGATTTTCTGTGCGTGGTGAATCAAGTGTTCAGGTGATGTCAGAGTGTTTGGACAGGGATAATGTCAGACATGTTCACTTGGATAAATAAACTCCTGTCGCTGCCATGTTGTAGCAGAACATTTTCCTCTCAGGCAAGTCAAACAGTGAACGCCTAAAAGCTCTCATGGGCCATACTTCACCAACACACTACTTTCAGCTACACATACAGTACCTTACATACCTTTTTACATAATCCCATGCAGTAAAAACACACAGTTTAGACAGCTGGTGTCCCCCTATTGTAGATGGCATTCTGATGTGATTTCAAATATGCTGAACATATTGTGCTTCCACTCTGATACCTATTCCATCTCTGAGATGTGTAGAGTTTGCACATTTTAGATGTGTACACCATTTGCATTCTGATCATTCCTGATCCTCCATGGCTCTGTTCCACTCCAATGTCTAGTCCTTGTTCCTCTGTTCAATTGTTGATATCCTACTGTGCAGCACTCAGGTAGTAATTACCAGTAAGGAGCCCCCCTCTGAGTGGTAATATAAAACCTTCCTTCCCAGACTAGAACAGAAGAGAGCTGCTGTGTGTGTTTAAACATCTTAAATGACTTAGCTGGAGGTGGAATTGTGATGAGGAATGAGTTGGGGAATACCAGTGTTGCATGAAGCCCTGTGTTTGTTAGATGAAGTCCTGTATCTTTTAAATGAGGGAGATTTGTCCCATTAAACATAGTATTTATATTAAGTACTGTATAAGTACCTGGATAGGATGTGACAGGGAGATGTGCATATTCACCTCAGGGGAGGGAATTTATAGGATCGAATAGGAATATTTTCTCTCTCTCTCTCTCTCTCTCTCTCTCTCTCTCTCTCTCTCTCTCTCTCCCCCTCGCTCGCTCTCTCTCTCCCCCTCGCTCGCTCTCTCTCTCTCTCTCTCTCGCTCGCTCTCTCTCTCTCTCTCTCTCTTTCTGTCGTGTGTGTTCTCTGTAGGTCTGTAGTGTCTAGAGGGTGAAACAGCTTGTGAGACATTTCTGCTATTACCTTTTAACAGTACAAACACCAGGGGGAGAGGAGGAGGGTTGAGAGAGAGGGAGAGAGAGAGAGACAGACAGACAGATGGCGAGAGAGAGAACAAGAGAGAGAGAGAGAAAGAGAGAGAGAGAGGGACAGAGAGAGAGAGAGAGAGAGTCAGAGAGAGAGAGAGAGAGAGAGAGGTGAATGAGGGGATGAGAGGATGCAGTGGGTGAAATGGTCATGGGGTGAGGGATCCCTGGTTAAGATATGAGTGAGGGGGTTAGGGATGAGGCAGCGGTGATGTGAGGTAATGCCTATTTAATCAGGCAGCACAATGCAGTCTGTTTGCCTATATCTATCACAACCACCACTTCCTCCCTTTGAGTGAACCTCAGCCTTTACTATCCCCACAGACCCACCATGGAGCAGATGGGGTTTAGGGTTCCAAGGACGACTGTTGCTGGGGCATCTACTCTGCTAGCTGGGCTTTAATCAAACTCCATCATAATAGAATCTCTGTACACTCTCTGAGAGACTCCGTCTGTGTGTGTCTGATGTGAGCAGTGCTCAGAGATATTAGCCCTCTGATGTCTGTCTCTCTTTTGGGCTACAAGGATTTACACCCCACAAAACAATGCACAATCTAGTCACGTCAAACTTAAAACAGAGTTGGGTGAACCACATGACAGTGTGTTTGTTGTGTTGTTGATCTTTACAGGAAGTATTATGTCAGGCAATTTGGTTCTCCTGCTCTCCAGATGTAGCAATGGTCTCATTCAAAGATCACAGGCCTTCTTCCTTTGTCATCCAGCCGTCTCTTCTCTCTGCTTTCCCAACTCTTCCGTTTACTTTATCTCCACCTCTTAGTCCACCTCTCTTCCCCTATGTTACCCTCATGTCCTCTTCCCATCACTCCTCTCTTCTCCCCAGCTCATCATCCCTAGCTCCTCAATCCTTCCCCAGCTCATCACCCCTAGCTCCTCTCTCCTCCCCCTGCTCATCACCCCTAGCTCCTCTCTCCTCCCCCTGCTCATCACCCCTAGCTCCTCTCTTCTCCCCCAGCTCATCACACCTAGCTCCTCTCTCCTCCCCCAGCTCATCACCCCTAGCTCCTATCTTCTCCCCCAGCTCATCACCCCTAGTTCCTCTCTTCTCCCCCAGCTCATCACCCCTAGCTCCTATCTTCTCCCCCAGCTCATCACCCCTAGCTCCTCTCTCCTCCGCCAGCTCATCACCCCTCCTCTCTCCTCCCCCAGCTCATCACCTCCAGGTCCTCTCTCCTCCCCCAGCTCATCACCCCTAGCTCCTCTCTTCTCCCCCAGCTCATCACCCCTAGCTCCTCTCTCCTCCCCCAGCTCATCACCCCTCCTCTCTTCTCCCCCAGCTCATCACCCCTAGCTTCTCTGCTCTCTCTTCTCTCCCCCTTTCTTCTGTCCTGTCCTACTCCATGTGGCTCTCATTTTACTCTGTGACATCATTCCCCCATGCGTGGTGGTCTTGGAACACATGGCCATCCAACGTGCAGGCACCACATACACTTCCCTCTGGGGACTACGGAGTCTCACGCCCCCCTGTAGAAATACAAGAAACACTCATTATTTTCCTTTATAATGCAACCCTTTTCCCATCTCTCTTTGTTTTTGATCCCGCACTACTTCATTATTCAGTAGACTGTGTCTCTCTGCAGACAAATGGGAATGCCTGTCATCAGTACACACACTTTAACATTGAACCTGTGGTTAGAACTAACAACTTGCCAGTGGCAAGACATCAACTTCTTCCAACAAATTGAATTATTGTCTTTACCTTTCCCAAGGTTTGCCAAGGTTCATGTTTTATTGCCTCCTCTGTATTCCTCTATAACTACACATCAGTGTGTCCCTCGCCTCGCCACAGTTGAGTAAAGTAAAGGAAGCCTTGTTTCCTCCCAGTCTGACACACTCCACTCTCTCCCATAGTAGCTGAAAAGTTATAGCATTTCCATGGAGGGATTTAAAGGTTTTATTATTATTTAATTGTTCTAAATCTCTCCTGCCATCTCTCAGCACTCCCCATGCGGGAGATGAAAGGATGAGACTTGAGGGAGTCTCTTTTTCTCTCCCTCCATTTTCCATTTGAAGTGGGAGCACTGTAAGACCCGTGTGTCTCTCTCTCACTCTCTCACTTTGTTTTAGTGAACACACACTCCCTCGTTCAACTCCTTAGATGAAGAAAATCACACACACACAGCAGCTGCAGAAGATGACAGGGAGGAGAGGAGTGGAAATCCCCTCTGTCTATAGAGACGGAACATAATTAGCTGTTTTAGATAATGATACACTGTTTGACTTGTGTTATCTCTACCTGTTACTAAGCATATCTCCGCATTATCAAATCATCATATGAAGTTTCATTCCAAAACACTATACACTGTATAGTTGGTAAATTAGCTATGGCTATTTTTTGTTTTGTTTTAAGAACATAGGAAAGAGATTGGTGTATTTTTTCACTATCTAATCATGGCATGGGGTTGTTCAATGACAGATATGTATTTGTTTAAAATATATCACTTGATATTTTTGCAGAATGCTATATATCTGCCTAGCAGAGAAATAAGTAGTACTGTTACAGGATGTTTTACACAATCAAATGTAACAAATAACTACATTTTTAATAATGAAATGTACAGATCATACATTTGTGACAAACAAATACAGTGGGGCAAAAAAAGTATTTAGTCAGCCACCAATTGTGCAAGTTCTCCCACTTAAAAAGATGAGATGTAATTTTCATCATAGGTATTCTTCAACTATGCAGTAAATTAACACGTTTCTAAAATGCTTACATTTTCTTTACATATAAGCTTACCCAACACCAAAATGATGGATCTTTCTTGTCTTCTTTACATATGCTTGCCAGAAATGAAGACCTAATGTTCAAAACCTTAAATATAGTATAACGCCTCTACTTCTGCAACAACAGCAGCTCGAAAGCTATATTGAAACAGCTGACAAACATTTTTGAATGAACAGCCCATTGAAACATTGAGAAATAGCTGATTTACTGTAAGTTGTTTAAAATAGAAAAACCACAGCTGATTCCAATCTCAATCGGAGACATAGCCAGGTGTTGAGGTTCTTTCAATTACATGGACACACACAGTAAAAAGGAGACTCTTTGGATTGATTCTGTTCGATGTGGATACAGAACAACACAGAGGAGCAGAAAAAGAAAAAATGATGTCTGGACAAGGGAGAGGAGTAGTTGGACCAGGGAGAGGAGTAGCTGGACCAGGGAGAGGAGTAGCTGGACCAGGTAGAGGAGTAGTTTGACCTGGAAGAGGAGTAGTTGGACCAAGGATCGGAGTAGTTAGACCAAGGAGAGGAGTAGCTGGACCAGGACAAAGGAGAGGGAGAGTTAGGGGGAGAGGAGTAAGATTGCATGGTAGTGTTCAAAGGAGAGTAAGCGCTGTTGTCACTGATGAAATAACAGCCACCATCATAGACCATGTGATAAACCATGTTCTATCACTGAGAGAGGCTGGTCAAAGAGTTCAGCCTCATCACAGACGGTCGACCGTGGCTTCCATTATCTGGAATTTTCAACAAACCAATAGGTAAGTAACACATTTCACAAGGGCTTCTTCTATCATTGCTGTTGCTATGTCCCACAGTAACTGTAGGCCACCAGTCCCAATACAAATACATATGTTGTATTTGTTCCTCTAAAGGACGCAACGTCTTCCTCTCTCTGGGGGAAGAGGAAAGCTCCTCAGTGAAAACCAAGAGCATGCCGTTGTAGGATTGGCCATTGCTGACAATGCAGTAAAACTAGGAGAAATTCAGAGCAGAATTGTAGAGGACAACCTGGTATTTCACAGTGTGGAAAGCATCAGCCTGACTACCATGGCTTGGACTCTGAATGAAACAGTTGTACACAGTTCATTTTGAAAGGAACAGTGAGCAGGTCAGGGAACTCCAGCACCAATACATCCAGGTATGGCCTATCCAATATGTCTTGTTGCTATAGTGAGTTTTACACTATGCTCCTCTACATGTAAATATGGGTTACAGTACATACAGTAGGACATACTGAAAAGCATTTACACATACTGTCTAGTGAGTCATGGAGTTGGAGGAGAATCAGAACCCACATGAAATAATTGATGTAGCCGAGGCAGGGTTTAACCTGGCAAAAAGAGGGCGGGGAAGAAACGTCATCGGGAAAAGGGCCAATGTTGATGTGCTGGGTCTGAGAGGAGCAAATATCACAATGTGTACTGCAATCTGGAGTGCTGGTTTGGTCCGGATTGGTCCCTACAACACTGAGTGCCTTCTTTTGTTTTTAGATGGCCTCCACTAACAACTGGTGCCAGAAGCAGAAAGAGAACAGCTGGGAGGAAACATGAAGACATTTGTGATTGCATGGGACAATGTAGCATTCCACCATTCACATGCAATCACAAACTGGTTTGCAGCCCATCTAAGAATGGTTTCCCTTTTCCTCCCCCCTTACTCGCCTTTCCTCATGTTTTTTCTTCCTGGAGGTGGAAAGTGTATGAACATCGGCAACATGACCAAATGTCCCTCCTGGATGCAGTGGATGCTGGCTGCAGAGACATCTCAGCTGAAGACTGCCAGGGGTGGATAAGAAAGGACAAGCATTTCTATCCAAGGTGCATAGCGAGAGATGACATAAGATGTGATGGGGACGAGAACATGTGGCCAAAAGCTGAAGATGGTATAGATTAGAACAGGACTGGGCATTTTACTGTTTGATCCCTTCTGTCCCTTTTTTACCGGAAATGTGTTTTATTTTTACACATTAGGGAACCAAAGGCCATGTATGTTGGATGTGTTGTGGAACCAAAGGCCATGCATGTTGGATGTGTTGTTGAACCAAAGGCCATGTATGTTGGATGTGTTGTTGAACCAAAGGCCATGTATGTTGGATGTGTTGTGGAACCAAAGGCCATGTATGTTGGATGTGTTGTTGAACCAAAGGTCATGTATGTTGGATGTGTTGTTGAACCAAAGGCCATGTATGTTGGATGTGTTGTGGAACCAAAGGCCATGTATGTTGGATGTGTTGTTGAACCAAAGGCCATGTATGTTGGATGTGTTGTTGAACCAAAGGCCATGTATGTTGGATGTGTTGTTGAACCAAAGGCCATGTATGTTGGATGTGTTGTTGATCACTGGCAGTAATTTCATGTTGCTAATAAAGCTTTTACTGCAGCAATTCTGTCACTTACTATTTGTTTCTATTGTACATTCTGTACATTCTATAAAGTACAGATGACTCATTCACTTTTAGATAGTATGTTACCAAAAATGCACACATTCGACACTCAACCAAAAAATGTAGTGGTTTACAGTAAAAGGAAACTTAATTATAAAAAATCAAATCAAATCAAATCAAATTTATTTATATAGCCCTTCGTACATCAGCTGATATCTCAAAGTGCTGTACAGAAACCCAGCCTAAAACCCCAAACAGCAAGCAATGCAGGTGTAGAAGCACGGTGGCTAGGAAAAACTCCCTAGAAAGGCCAATACCTAGGAAGAAACCTAGAGAGGAACCAGGCTATGTGGGGTGGCCAGTCCTCTTCTGGCTGTGCCGGGTGGAGATTATAACAGAACATGGCCAAGATGTTCAAATGTTCATAAATGACCAGCATGGTCGAATAATAATAAGGCAGAACAGTTGAAACTAGAGCAGCAGCACAGTCAGGTGGAAGTTGAAACTGGAGCAGCAGCATGGCCAGGTGGACTGGGGACAGCAAGGAGTCATCATGTCAGGTAGTCCTGGGGCATGGTCCTAGGGCTCAGGTCCTCCGAGAGAGAGAAAGAAAGAGAGAAGGAGAGAATTAGAGAACGCACACTTAGATTCACACAGGACACCGAATAGGACAGGAGAAGTACTCCAGATATAACAAACTGACCCCAGCCCCCCGACACATAAACTACTGCAGCATAAATACTGGAGGCTGAGACAGGAGGGGTCAGGAGACACTGTGGCCCCATCCGAGGACACCCCCGGACAGGGCCAAACAGGAAGGATATAACCCCACCCACTTTGCCAAAGCACAGCCCCCACACCACTAGAGGGATAGCTTCAACCACCAACTTACCATCCTGAGACAAGGCTGAGTATAGCCCACAAAGATCTACGCCACGGCACAACCCAAGGGGGGGGGGGGGGGGGCGCCAACCCAGACAGGATGACCACAACAGTGAATCAACCCACTCAGGTGACGCACCCCCTCCAGGGACGGCATGAGAGAGCCCCAGCAAGCCAGTGACTCAGCCCCTGTAATAGGGTTAGAGGCAGAGAATCCCAGTGGAAAGAGGGGAACCGGCCAGGCAGAGACAGCAAGGGCGGTTCGTTGCTCCAGAGCCTTTCCGTTCACCTTCCCACTCCTGGGCCAGACTACACTCAATCATATGACCCACTGAAGAGATGAGTCTTCAGTAAAGACTTAAAGGTTGAGACCGAGTTTGCGTCTCTGACATGGGTAGGCAGACCGTTCCATAAAAATGGAGCTCTATAGGAGAAAGCCCTGCCTCCAGCTGTTTGCTTAGAAATTCTAGGGACAATTAGGAGGCCTGCGTCTTGTGACCGTAGCGTACGTGTAGGTATGTACGGCAGGACCAAATCAGAGAGATAGGTAGGAGCAAGCCCATGTAATGTAAAAAACAATGAATTTAATTTAATATATTGTCTGCATGTAGAACTGAAACATGAAAAGTAATGCAGTTTTTGTAATGCCATCAACTGTTAGTATTTTGAAAGTCGTTGTGCTATAATTGACTATATGTTCCTCTTAAATTGAAAGCATGTGCTAGTGTTATGACAGAATGATTAGATATTGAGCGGGGTTTACTGTGTTTTGATGGAGTTAGAGTATGTAAGGAACGTTTTTTTCTATTTTGAAATGTAGAGTTGGTATTAATGAACAAAATGTGGTTTTGAGCAGAAAATGTACTATTTGGCTAATTGTGTGATGTAGGTGTGTTGCTGTGTTATGACTTTAGAAAAAGTATCTAATATGAGATCTGTATGTAAAACATTTACATTTGACATTTTAGTCAGTTATCAGATGCTATTATCTAGAGTGACTTACAGTAAGTGCATTCATTTTAAGATGGCTTGGTAAGACAAGCACATATCACAGTCAAATATAAAGGACACAAACTTTCCATTCCAGCTAAACAATGGATATATAGCATGCACATTTCAAATCTACGAATGAAAAAGCTGTAGTATTTGAGACACACATGAAGGTACCCGTAAGCCATCATTTCTGTTGAAAAAACCCAAATGTGAAAAATCGGTGGTTATACCGTTTTGGAAATGCACTCTTCATATTTAATTCACTCAAGTCAAGTCCTGTCATTTCATTATCATTATCACCACATCATCATCATCACAATTCATCACCATTATAATTTTTGTTATCAGAATTTGTCACCTTTATCCTTATCATCATCCCAAACAACACTGTTTTTGGTCCAGTGAATGTTAACTTATCCCATTCAGTTCCCATCATTCCCTCACTGAATGTTAACTTATCCCATTCAGTTCCCATCATTCCCTCACTGAATGTTAACTTGTCCCATTCAGTTCCCATCATTCCCTCACTGAATGTTAACTTGTCCCATTCAGTTCCCATCATTCCCTCAGTGAATGTTAACTTGTCCCATTCAGTTCCCATCATTCCCTCACTGAATGTTAACTTGTCCCATTCAGTTCCCATCATTCCCTCAGTGAATGTTAACTTATCCCATTCAGTTCCCATCATTCCCTCAGTGAATGTTAACTTATCCATTCAGTTCCCATCATTCCCTCAGTGAATGTTAACTTGTCCCATTCAGTTCCCATCATTCCCTCAGTGAATGTTAATTTGTCCCATTCAGTTCCCATCATTCCCTCAGTGAATGTTAACCTATCCCATTCAGTTCCCATCATTCCCTCAGTGAATGTTAACTTGTCCCATTCAGTTCCCATCATTCCCTCAGTGAATGTTAACTTGTCCCATTCAGTTCCCATCATTCCCTCAGTGAATGTTAACTTGTCCCATTCAGTTCCCATTCCTTCCCTCAGTGAATGTTAACTTGTCCCATTCAGTTCCCATTCCTTCCCTCAGTGAATGTTAACTTGTCCCATTCAGTTCCCATTCCTTCCCTCAGTGAATGACAAACTCCCTCCTGCTCCACTACACGTCTGTCCTTGTTATCGTCAGCTGAAGCATTACACATTCCATAGTGTGTTACACCTGGAGGTGTGTGAGTGTGCCCCACTTGTGTGTGAGCGCCACGTATGTGTGTTTGCGTGCCACGTGTGCCTGCATGCATCTGTGTGTATGTGTGTGCGTGCATGTGTATGTGTGCGTGCATGTGTGTATGTGTGAGTGCAGGAGTGTATGTGTGCATGTGTGCTTGAATGCGCGCTAGTTGCATGCCTTTTAAGAGCTGTAACTGTCTGGTTTAGATCATTACAGGAAGCGTGTCTGGGCACTAGCATATCAGCACCACCATATCCCCTCTGTCTACACCATAGAGATCTAACGGCAATTGTTATTTTTTAAACACATACACACACACTGTTTGAGATCAATGACGCTACCAAAACAATCAGACTAATCTCAATCCTAACAGCACCTAGAGATCTAATACCTCTTTAAACAAACCTTCACTCTGTTTCTACCACACAGATCTCTAATGCTAGCAAAACAAACAGAATGGATCTACCAGAGAAATCTAAAACCAGAAAAATAAACCGAATCTATTGGTCTCTACCGAGACATCTAATACTGTAGTAGATGTAATGCTACTAAAAACACAGATGCTGAAATAACAAATCACAGAACCCCCCCTCCTGAAACACTGGCAGTTACTTAAATCTTGACATATAACTCCAGAGAAGTTCCGTCTGAGGAGACAGGTAGGGGGAGGTGATGGTTATGGTAGCCAGGAGTATTCTCCTCTCTTCTGGGCAAGAAAAAATGGCAGCTCCAATTTGGGAAAGGGAGGAATACAAATAGAGAGTCTCATTTGATCATATAAACCACCCGTGTCCTGGACTGCTCTGCATGACGCTATGAAGCTTTAGGGGGTTTCCTAACACACTCCAGACTATGTCTCATTGTCCACAAGGACATCCAGTCGTGCTCTAGGGCCCAGGGCATGCAACCCACCACAGCCCACAGGAAGTGACCCTCGCTGGGGCTGTAGCTCCTGGCTCTGGTCCTTCCCCCCCAGACCTGGGCTCCAGAGCTGTAGACATGATCGAAGGCAGACCTGACAGGTTTGATTAGAGGGAAAATATGTGAATGTGTGTGTGTGTGTGTGTGTGTGTGTGTGTGTGTGTGTCTGTGTGTGTGTGTGTGTGTGTGTGTGTGTGTGTGTGTGTGTGTGTGTGTTTGTGTGTGTCTGTGTGTGTGTGTGTGTGTGTGTGTGTGTGTGTGTGTGTGTGTGTGTGTGTGTGTGTGTGTGTGTGTGTGTGTGTCTGTGTGTGTGTGTGTGTGTGTGTGTGTGTGTGTGTGTGTGTGTGTGTGTGTGTGTGTGTGTGTGTGTCTGTGTGTGTGTGTGTGTGTGTGTGTGTGTGTGTGTGTGTGTCTGTGTGTGTGTGTGTGTGTGTGTGTGTGTGTGTGTGTGTGTGTGTGTGTGTGTGTGTGTGTGTCTGTGTGTGTGTGTGTGTGTGTGTGTGTGCGTGACCCATGTGTTCAGTCAATATTAAACTTCACCCTCCTAATCAAACTCACGGTCTAGTGACACAATAGGATAAATAAAACTTAAAGGCAGAAGGAAGAAGTCCTCCCTAGAAACTGATCTAAGACCAGTTTTAAATTATTCTCCCAATGGTTCAAGTTAGGATTTGAGGACTGTAAGCTGATCCTAGATCGGTGCCTAAGGGCAACCGCTACCCAAGGTCAGATAAAGACAACAGTTCCGTTTCCTGTCTGATAAAATGACTTCCTCCCCTCGAGACAGCTGATAGGCTTGGCTGTGAGTATCAAATATTCCATTCAGCAATCACAACATCTTTCCCAGGCATTACATCCGAGTTCTTACCAATGCTCTTCTGGGAGAAGCTTTGGGATGTGACTAGTGTTCTTCCTGATTAGTATCTTCAAGTTCATAACATATGATACATTTGAACCATGTACAAGACAGTGTTGGATTTGGGGCAGCTTTTAGGAATCTATATGACAGGGTAATTGCTCAGCTTTAAAACACATGCACGCACGCACGCACACACACACACACACACCACACACACACACACACACACACACACACACACACACACACCACACACACACAACACACACACACACACACCACAGATGGGCAAAGCACTTTAGGGTGTGCGATTCGTTTTCACATTTTGCAAGCCTTCGATCATGTGGGCACCACTGTATCCTACTGGTTGTGTAACTTTTGAAAGCTTGTTCTGAAAACTTGGCCTATAGACTTGTAATAGTCTCTCTCTCACCATCTCTCTTCTATCTCTCTCTCTCTCTCTCCCTCTCTCTCGCTCTCTCTCTCTCTCTCTCTCACTCTCTCTCCTCTCGCTCTCTCTC